>NC_081415.1:328760136-329030136 GCF_030272615.1 Cryptomeria japonica
TAATAACCCCCTTTTCCCCCTCTTTCCATCCATAATAAATCAGCTCCTATCTCTAGCTAAGGCTAATCCTACGTCTAGTGATGGGTGTGGAACTAAGAGCATCACACGTTTCAAGGAGTACAGTTTCTTCCACTATTCTTCAGTCTATCTGCGCACAATCCGCAATAAAGCAACATTTGCATCGCTAATCCACAATAAAGTTTCATCTTCTCGCAATAAAGTATCAGTGCATGGATTCAGTCAATTTCAGATGAGACACAGCAGTAACAATGGGCTTCAACAAATCAAATATTTCAACAGACTCAGACAACATTATGGTTCAGTGTTATCTATCATTTTTGTGAAAGTAAACATTGTGACCACAATCAAATAAGACTTATACAAGTGACAAGAGACACTAAACTTGAGGACTACAGTGGATGTTGGTGTCGAGTCTTGTTTTTCTTTTTGATTTTATCTTCTTGGTGACATGTCTTTTAGCTTTTCTAGGATGTCTCTGACTAGAGATTCTATCTCCAGGATGTCTTTGACTAGAAAGGCAAGGATGGGGTATCGTCACCTATTTTTCTTTGTTGTCTGTGGATTGTCTCTTAGTAATGCTATGACTTGTCCAAGGATATGAGGACACTGAGAGTCTAGTATGAACTGGGGCATTCCTTGTTTGCGACTGTCTTATCTCCATGCAAATAGGTACAATAACTTTTTGGGTCGAACATATGCCTCGATTGTCATAACCTATTTTGCCATAATAAAGCTCAATGATGATAACACACAAGAAGCTCTTTCACTTTCATATCTTCTATCTTTCATCCCCATTTCTTGATTGACCTCCATCATCCTTCTTGAGTCCGCGTAGCTTGCTATCACATGACTGGGTATAATGACACGCCAAAAATAGCATTTCATGTAGTCTGCACCTGTATTACCACATATTAAGCATTTCATACATACATATAGATATCACAATTGCATCACATCCTACACACAACACATGTTAGCACATTTTACATTGGCATTATCATATTCATCTACATTTCATACATTCACATTTGCATTGGCATAACATATAAAACACAAAAGAACAAAAAAATATTGCATTGCATCATATACATATTTGCATCCATATCATAAGCATCACATACAACATAAAAAATATAGAAGCAACATCACATAGGTACACATGCATATAGCTACCGCAAGTATGAATCATCTCATATATATCTTAAAATCACAAGTGTCATGATACAATGGTGTCAAAATACATATGGCTACACAGCCAACCCTCGTGTCGCCCTATCTAGACATAGAAACAAACTAATCACTCCTGCTAGTACTACTGGTAATGCTAATCCAGTATGTGTCATCATGTCCCATGCCACGTGTCCAGCCCTCATCTCCAATCCTGGATCCTGGAACACTCGTCTCAATGCCTCCCTGTCTCCATCTCGATCATAGGGTATCAAATCCCCATCGATCGGTATCCTCAGTATCCTATATACATCCTCTAAGGTGATTGTCATCTCACCCATCGGCAAATGGAACGTGCATGTCTCTGAGTGCCATCTCTCAGCTAGCGCAGTCAATAAACCCATGTTCACCCAAAACTTAGGCACATACAGAATATATCTCAGACCCATAACCTCAATCACGGCTCTGTCCTCAAATGTCAGCTCTGGTCATAACCTCTGAGTTGATGGGAATCTCTCACGTGACTCCAGCATAGGTAGATACTCCTACAGTCAAGCAAACCAATCATGCCAGTCATAGTGGCATTCCCTGTTCATCACAAAATGTTGCTTTTTATCCTAGTGGTACTCATTGTTCATCACAAAGTACTACGTGTTTTTGCACTCCCTGTTCATCACAAAGTGTTTCTCATATTTGCACTCCCTGTTCATCACAAAGTGTTGCTCATATTTTAGTACTCTTTGTTCATCACAAAGTACTATGTCTTGGTACTCCATGTTCTGCCTCGATCTATCATAGTCTTCCCTAGAGGACCTGCTTGAGTGTATCCTCTCAACAGCTTCTCCAATCGTCAGCGTATGTTCATCATAGAACTGTTGATTTGCCCTAGAAGACGTAAATGCACATTTTTGACACAAACGCGCCTAGCTAACCTAGATGCGCCTAGCACCAACACAGACGCGCCTCGACATTTTTTGACTTTTTTTGACATTTTCTAAAGCACATTTATTGTGCTACCTAACATGCATTAATGACAACAATTAATGTGACAAAGTACAAGGAGGTTTTGTGGTACTCACCCGCTCTCCTACATCTGCTGGCCTCTGATATTGGTGAATGTGATCGAATCTATGCACCAATGCCATCGCTACTGACTGCTACTGCTTTATTCTCTCTCTGCACTCTGATCTCTTGGATGTGTGGATGACAATGAGGATGTTTTCTCCTCGTGGTATATCTTATAGACTACCCTAGCCCTAGCCCTCATTTCCCGAGTCAGTCGTCATTATCCTGTGACTCTGTCACTCTATCCTATCCGGTCAGTCCATTCTAGCCTTTCTTTCTTATCGAGAGATTGTATGCGATCTTTCCAAACATTTTCATCCAATCTCTCGAGGGGGAATATCATTCCCATATTGGGGCAACTTTGTATCAGTCCATATTATCTTCTTTGAAACAACGCGACAAGCTGCATTGTCTCAAAGAGGGGCAAAATGTAGACACCTAAAATTGTCCAGTCTAATTAAATAAATATTTTATTTATTTAATTACTTTAGCCTAATTCTTCTATTAATTAAATAAATCTTTATTTATTTAATTAATTCATTTATCCTCTTCTAACCTTATTTCTCATTTAAATAAATACATCTATTTATTTAAATTGTCCTTTTCCTAAATTAAATAAATATCTTATTTATTTAATTGATCCCACTTCCTCTATTAATTAAGTGAATCTTATTTATTTAATTAATTCATTAACCTTTTCTACCCATGACACATGTCATTCATCTCTTAATTCATATACTACCTACCCTCTTATTATTTTATTATTTCTTTTACCTACCCTCTAATCATAACCGACCATTTATCTTTTACACCTCTCAATCTTATCCCTCTATTTCTTATAGTGCCTTCTATATAAGTAGAAGCTTCCTTCATTATAAAACCCTAACTCAGTATGCATTCAGCCCCAACTACGCTTTCGAACTTGCATATGCAATCAAGCCTACTTGCAACCACATTTTCGTTCTTTGTTGAGCTCTTGTGCACATAGAAAATCTGAGAGCAAATATATCAAGCAAGATCAATGGAGATAGGAAGAATGGAGATTCAAACCCTATTGGACATGTGATGGTATAATCTTTGTGATTTCATTTGATTTGCATTGCCTTAGGTAATCTTCATATGTTATGGTGGATCTTTGTTGTTGTTAGGCTAGGGTTTTGTGGTTGAATTCATGTAGTCTTTCAATATTGTTGTATCCATTTTCACCATATACACCTACCAACATTGTCTAAAGAGTCTGTGATGGTATGATGAAAGAAAAAGGATCTGGTCAACTACTAAGAGGGGGTGTGAATCAGTAGATAGAAAAACTGATAGAACTTCACCAATCTCAAAATCAATCTCTCAAAGTAAACTTAGAACTATCAAAGCAATATCTTTGTCAAGATTAAAAACTGTCAAGCTAAACCGGTTGACTGTTACAACAGATAACAGTAATCAACTTGTAACTTACAAAAATCCAAATACTTTTACTAATATAAGTAAAACTTCGTATTGTTGCCGGTTATTATGACTTATCAAAGTGGATTAATTAGTTAAGCAAATCAACCATAAAAACATTCACCACTTGACACAATATTTTTGACGTGGAAACCCAAATGGGAAAAACCATGGTGAGATGAGACTCACAAGATAACTATCTGAACTCTTCTGAAGTTTGCCCTGTTAGGAGCCAAGCCTATTAAAGCTTTTACAAAAAGTCTTGTTAAGAACTGATCTTGTTAGGAACCACCTGGTTAAGGGATTGACTATAATGCCTTGTTAGAAGCAATACCCTGTGAGGAGTAACCTTTGTAAAGGATTTAGAATCCAAGCTAATGGATCACCTTGTTAGAGGATTTGAATAACACCAAACTTGTTAGATCTTACCCGGTTAGGGGATTTAACTGTTGTAATTGTTAGAAAACAACAGGAGTTTGTTGATCTGTTTGAAAAGCACTTCACTTGCTTGTTTAGATCCTTTTCATGCTCCTATCTGCCTTTACTCAAACTGCAGATACAACATCTGGTTCGGCAACCACACACTCAATTCAACTTTGCCAACACACTTAAACTAAAACAACTCATCGACCTTATAAACAAATCAACTAGGTCAGCAACACAACAAAAACCTAATTCTCATAGATATTACAAACAAGTTGGTTCAAGTATGACCATTGGATTACATAACAATCTCTACATATCATTCAAGAAAGCCTTGACCACTCCTTGATCACCGCTTCATCAAACTTAGTAACTCATCACGCACTTTGCATTACATGCAGTATACTTGCTCATTCCCAAGACAAAAAATCGTTACCTCAACATGCTAAAATCACTTGAAACTCTCTTCATACAATATGCATATGTGGCGTAATCATTACCGCTCGTCATCAAATCATAAAACAATATAACCAATTCACCAAACTTAATTGGTTAGGGTTTATCAAAACAACAGGTAGGATTTACTAGTTCAACTCTCCAATACTTAGCAATACCGGTTCACTCCACAAACTAACCTACCGGTTACAGTTTCCTTTCACTGGCTCTTCCTACCAGTTACAAAACAACATTACAACAACATCATTACCGATTAATTGATATCAATGACAATATAACAAATCATTAATGCAATCTTCATGCAAATGCCAACAGTCTGCATTCAAAGGGCCTAAAGGCAATACAAATTTGATTGGGGGAGCTTGTGGCAAAATCTTATCAATTTGAGAGATGGGTGAAATCACATAATGTGAGGCTTAACTCTAATCCACCAAGTGAGATTACCACTTGATTTCAAATTATTGTGCTTGTGTGTAGTCATTTTTTGATATTGAGGGGTGAAGTGATCTTTAGAGAAACATTTTCTACATCAAAACGCCACTTTCTCAAAGTCAACTAGTTGCAACTAGCAGTGATCACCCACCATCAATGAAATAGAAGTTGGGAGCCCTTTGGAAAATTTCATTTACACATGAATTCGAGCTCAAGTGGAACTTTGGTAGCTAGTAGTTTCCTTTGAACAACAATTGAATTTCTTGAAGCCATTCCCAATAGCCTATAAGTAATCCAATTCCTAGAATTGGAAGGGAAGATAGGGTAAGTGAACTTAGAAGTAAGTAGGGGTGAATATATTTGTTCATGGATCAAAAGAAGGATAACACAACTTTAAACATAGAAAATCAGCTTGGAAAATCCAAGGGTCATTTTCCAACACCCAAACCTTATCTAGAAAGGACTCAAATTCAAGAATGAAAAATCCCCTTGTGCAAGGGAAAATACAAATTTCTTCTTCCAAATTTTCTTCCCAATTTGTCAAGATCCAATGCTTGCAAGTCATTAAGCTTTGGCCATATTTTGATGAATCTACAAATTAGGGCATGGTATTACACGAAATCCTCTCTATCACTCGCTAAAGCATCCAGATGGACTTCTGGAATAGAGCTCGAGTGATAAATTGGCAGAGTTGGGTTGACTAGGGGCACTATGACCATTGAAATGTTTCCTTAGAGAGGTCAAGGGAAGTGTCACACATGGAGGACCCTAGACAGTCTGCCACAATTTGTTATTCTCATCCTGCAAAGGTCGTGAGCATTGATTAGGGCTTTGGCATTAGGATTGCAAGTTTAGATGAAGATCACCTGCCCTAGCTCCTCATATAGCCTCCTTGAAAGAGGGATATGATTGTTGTGCATATCTAGAACCATTCTACCATTAGCCAAGCCACTGTCTCTTGTATCACCATGAAATTCACCTGGATCAGAATCACTAGAAAATGCAGCCTACGCAAGGAAGGAAGTCACTAAAGAAGTGTGCAACATTACAGAGCATTAGGTACCCTTATAACTATTATTAATAAATAATAATTATATATTAATTATAATTATTATTAATAAATAATAATTATATATTAATTATAATTATAATATAATATTAAGTATTACATAAATAATTGATAGGGAGATGACCCCACAACGCAGTGTTTAGTTGTGAGCCTCCTACACGGGAGGTCTTGGGTTCAAGTCTACTCAAGGCCCATGTGTCCTTCACACAACCAATGGAGAGATAAGATGATGCCTAGGCATGAAAGACAAGGATGACACAAGGAGATATAAGGGTGTTATTGTTGGGAAAATATGAGGATGAGGCCCCTAGAAATGTGCTTTCACTAGTTCATAGCTCCAGTCAAAAGTGATTCGGCTTCAACCCATTACCAAGCAAAAAAAAAAATATTACATAAATAATTATACATAATGCTAAAAAATGTCGAGAGACATTCTACAATGGCAGCAAGGGATGGAGTGTAATGGTGTGAGCGTGTTAATTTTAACAAAAACTGTTACCTTTTAGCTTACATTTGACAACTATTCACATGTGAACATATTAAACTTTATTACATAATCTATTCAAAATAAACACCACATAAAAACAAAGATATGCTATCATCAAAATTATAAATTTTAGATAGATGTATATATATTAAATAAAAATAATTAAAAAATATTAATCTACCATTTCATAATCACAATGTGTAGAAAATATTCTTTTTAAAATTAAATTAATTCAATTTAAAAATATATTTTAGAAATTTTTATTTTAAATGATTTTTTTGAATAATGATAAGAAGTTTAAAATTTAAATATAAAAATTAGATGTAAATAATCAAATTTTAGAAATTAGAATAAAAAATGTCTTAAGGAAAAACAAAAGTAGATAAATTGAAATCTAAATATTTGTATATGTATTAAATATAATATAAAGTAAAATAAAATAATTTTAAGGTAAAAAAAATAGTTCTAATTGATATCAAGACATTTATTTAGATAGATGTATTTAAGATATTTATGCTAGTTATTATAATTATTCTCATATGTAATTAGTTTACTATAATTATTATTGATAATATATAATTATATATTGATAATTATACTATTTAATAATTTCATTGAATTATATGGCATGTTAATGGGCCTTTGTGAGTGCATCCATCTTCACAATAGAAAGAGGAAGTAGAGTGGATCAAACCAGATAAAGGATGGATTAAAATAAATTTTGACGGGGCCTCCAAAGGAAATCCAACACCGTCAAGAGCAAGATGTATTGCCCGGAATTGGATGGGGTGTATTTTAGTGATAGGAGCTTAGAAGCTCATGGACGAGACAAATAACAAAGTGGAAGCCAAGGTATCTTTGCTCGCCCCCAACTTGACGAGTAATTTATTTGTACCAAAATTACACTTAGAAGGAGACTCACAAATAACTGTAAATGTAATCACAAAAGGTGAAGCACAGACTTGGAAATTAAATAAATTCATTAAAATTATGAGATCAAAACTAAATTCATTTTTAGATTTTAAAATATCATCTATTAGGCAAGATGAAAAGAAGGTGGCAAACACCTTATCAAAGTGGGCAAGATCATTCAATGCAAACAATGAGGAAATGTGGTGGGAGGATTATCGAGAAGTGTATGTGGAGGATGAAGTGGTACAGAGTGTAGACACCGAGGAAGGCAAGTGAATGTCATTGAATAAAGTGTGCCTCCCAAGACACTCGAAGCATGTGAGACACACCTTATGGAGGATATTTTTGATGAAACAAAATTCATTTCAAACGAGAGTTGGTTTGAGTTCTAGTTTTTGTAGAAAAAAGATGGAAGGCAACTTCACTCTATGAATAAAGAAGCAACAATTAGCATTTCTAGGTTAAATAATGGATGACTGTTTGAGGAAAATATTCACATTTGAAGACCTAATGTTCTTCTAGACCATCAAAATGACGTTGAGAGGAATACATGGTGACATAATACTATTATTGCATGAATGTGGACATTGCCTCTATTTTCCTAGCATTGTGTTTGGAGCTTGACAGAAAAGAGGATACATGATGTATTATGTATGTGGTAGTCAAGGGAGAATGGTGTTATATCTTAGAAGCATTGATTGCCATTTTCATGCCAGGGGAGCGTTTTCAAGCACTAGGTGGAGATTGGTTGCATGTAATAGAATACATTGCTTCTATGAGGCCTTTCTTACTATGGAGTGTAGGGTGCAACAAAGAGGATAGAAGAGGTGAGGTGTAGTTGGGATGGAGACTTGTGTATAGGAGTACATTAATGGATGGGAAAAGGAAAGAGAAACAGAGGTGCGGTCTAGACAAGCACTGATGAAGAAGCAGATCAAATTCAAGAAAGGAGATTACTAGGGAGGGTAGGCAAGGAAGAACAAAAAACAAACTTAGGACAATTTTTTTTATTTATAACTAAATTTTTTTGTAAATCTGGCATAAGGCTACAAACTTAGTTTATTTTTTATAATTATCATCAATAGAATGGAGGGCATGAAGGATAGATTGTTTAT
This sequence comes from Cryptomeria japonica, assembly GCF_030272615.1. Taxonomy (NCBI): domain Eukaryota; kingdom Viridiplantae; phylum Streptophyta; class Pinopsida; order Cupressales; family Cupressaceae; genus Cryptomeria; species Cryptomeria japonica. Next base: position 328,768,724 of record NC_081415.1, read on the forward strand.
GTTGATAGTAATGGGGTGACGAGTGGTAGAATTCTCTACAGAACAATGATTTTAGACATGGTAATTTAATGTATAATTTTTTTCATTATAAATATATATATAAAAAACTCATATTTCACCTACCAAAAAAAATTAATTCATTGAATGATATAGTTATTATAATCATATATATTAATTAATTTTAATTTAATTATTAAAAATTATTGTATGTGGAGCTTCATTTGTAATTTGACACACCATTTCTTTACAAAATCTCTAAAATATAGATCTAATTCTTTTTACATACAAAAATCATTATGAATACAATGTTGTTTCACTAAACAAAATGTTAGAGATGTGTATAAAAATATAACAACTCAAATTATACAATCTCATAAATTTAACATTGTAATATATACTTTTTCAACTATCAGAGTACAATATATACTTTTTCAATACTAAAGAGGACTTATAGAATAAAATTAATGCAATCCTGGGTTGTCAGAGCATTATACAAATGACATTTCTTTGGACAGGTATGGAGGATAAAAAGAGAATAGCCCTCTAAATTGGGATACGGTCTGTAAACCAAAGAGACATGGAGGGTTAGGAATTAGAAAACTAAATCTTTTCAACAAAGCCCTTATAACAAAGATGGGGTGGAAACTAGCACTCAACAATTCTTATTGGTGCAAAATCATGAGTGCTAAGTATCTCAATTTTGAAAGTTTCTACAAAATCCTCTCTACTCCTAGATACCCAATTGGATAAAAAATATTAAATAATATTCTTGTGTAGGAACCTCATCCAATCTGGGCTAAAATGGCAAGTTGGAAATGAGTGTTCAATATAATTTTGGGAGGATGTTTGGATTGGGGACATGTCTTTGGCTTCAACTCAGAACTTCAAATTGTTGGAAGGATCTTGCTCAATGTTGTCAAAACCAACCTAATATGATACATAAGGCTATAGATTTGCAAATGATGATAAGGAAGGTCAAGATTCCTATATTTCCAAGGGAGGACAAATTCATCTGGATTAAGAATCAAAAGGGGGGATTTTTAGTTAGATCAACTTACAATCTAGTGTTGACAGATGGAAACTCTTTGAGGTGGTGGAGAAGGATATGGAATCTGCAGTTGATTCCCAAAATAAACTTCTTTTTGTGGACAACCATGCATAATAAAATACTAACTCAAGATAACTTGATTAAGAGGGGATTTCAATTACCTAACAAGTGTGTTCTCTGGAAGAAGGATGACGAATCTATTCCTCATATTCTTCTCCATTTCCAATTTTCTCATGAATTATGGCAAAAAGTATTGATGAAACTTGATATACCATGGGTCAATAATAGTACTATTCAATGATTTGTCATTGAATGGAGATGACATGCTCATAATCCTTTGGTCAGGCAGTTTGGTAGAAGATCCCCCCTACTTGGGATGGAGCATGTGGAAAGAAAGGAACAACAAAATCTTTAGAGGTGTGAAAAACTCATTCGAAGAAGTCTTTAGAACCCTCTATAAACTGCTCAAGGAAAATTTTATCTATCACCACCTAGAAATGCCCATCCCATCCCCCCACCTCTTTTGATGATAAGATGGCTAGAAACTGGGAATTGCCTAATGCTTATGCTAGGTTTGATAGTTCCAAAAGATTGGCAAGGAGAAACACCTAGTAGAACCCACCAAACCCAAGCTAGTACAAGCTAAAATTTAATGGAGTTGCAAGAAGGGAAAAGGTTGTTGTGGGTGGTGTCATTAGATCTACCAATGGAGATATGATTACCTCCTTCACTGGTAATTTGAATGGTTATACTAATAACCAAGTTGAGGGGATGGACCTGTTGTGGGGAATTAAATTTTCTCTTTCACTCGGTGTTAAGGCTTTAGCCATAGAACGGGACTCAAAGTTGATAATTGATGATGTTAAAGGCCTAACCAAAACTAATAGGTCTATAGAAGATATTATAGAGGATATTAGGAAACTCCTGCTTGAGTTGTATTTGTTTGTTATTGACCATTCCTATAGGGAAGGTTATATGGTTGTTGATGCAATGTCAGCTCTGGTTATTGAAATTGATGGTATCAAATGCTGGAGAAATATTGATTGTATTCTAATGCATGTCAAACCTCTCCTCAAGGGAGAGAGTAAAGGAAATAATAATAGGATTGGGGATTAAAAACCTGTGGCTATGGTTTGCCTTGTTCTACAAACTATTGTTGTTGAACATGTGCAACATTGACAACATTTAAAAAAATTAAGGTGGAAAAAGTGTATCGGAGATAGAAGTTTGAAACAATTGATTAGGTAGAAAGGGATTCAGAGATGGTACACTTACGTGGAGGGGTCTGTGTGTAGCAATCTGAGGTGGCACATTTGGGGTGGTCGGTGCCATCTGAATACTTCACCCTGAGGTGTCCTAATGATGAGATGGCATCATGATGGGATGAAAAGGAAAAATATTCTAAGCATTTTGAAATGGGGAAATCTAATAAAATATTTGGAAATCTAGACCTTCTTTATTACTTGTAAAGGAAAGTGTTGTCCGCATGAGTGGGATTTTATGAGACGAACAAGGAGTAATAAGGATGAAGATGGCACCCATAATAATAATTTAAACCTTTCTACCTAGTTATCTATGTCGGCTTTCCTTTTCATTGTAAATTGTTCTAAATTAAAAATCTCTATGGGTCTATACATTACTATTGTTGAGATTGACAAAATGGGTGGGGACAGGGTTCGAATCGAGCTGAGAAAATATGAAGAATTTAAAAATCATACCACAATCTGGCATATACGCTATGAAGGAGGAGTGTCACAATTCATAGAAAGCATCAATGGTTATGATGAGGGCCTCTCCATGCATTTCGCTACCTCATGGGGTGGAAAGAAGGGTTACGGTGGGTGGAATCTCTTTTGAAGTGAATGGAGAGGTTATTGTGCAAGTGATGGGGTTGTCGGCCATAGGACAGAAATGGAAGAAGATAAGTCATATTTCTGATAACGAGAGCCTCAACTAGTTCTTTAGGGGGAAAAAGAGTCCTATCAAGCTACATGGTGGTTTCGATAGAGAGAAATTACCGTTCTCATGGAACAAGGTATGCCTCACGATAATGAACTACTTCACTCTAGAGGGTAGGTTTAAAGTGTTTTATTTTTACCATATTCCCCTGCTTAACCATTTTAGGAATCGAAGTCTTACTTCCCTTTTTTTCTCCTGAATTCTTTGGAATTTTCTATGAAATAAGTGGTTGAGAATGCTAAAAGACATAGGAAAAAACTCATCCCACTTTACCAAGGCCTTATTTTATGCATGTACCATTTCCACCTTACCTTGTGCCCCCCTAGGAAAATTATTGTGCAAGAAGCCCCACATTCTTCTATCCCTCCCTTAGCCAACATTATTGATTACCCTAGCTCTAGCATGAAAAAGTGCATCTCATTTTTGGGTGCTATCAAAATTGCCTCCCAACCTGGGTCTCCTGAATCCCCCACACCCCCGATGGCTGAAAAAGAACCTAGAGGCCCTAAATGCAAAGCCTTGCTTCCCAACTATAGAAAGAAAAAAGGGAAAAAAATTTGCCCCCTCTGTTAAAAAGGCCAAATTGACCATCCAAGAGGTTGTTAGCGAGGAGAAGGAGGAAGTGGGGGATGATACTAGTAAAAATGATAATACCCCTAGGAGACCATATAGACTAGCTACTCATTTTACTAAGAAAGGAAAATTGAAGAACCTAGTGGACTATGATATCGAGGAAGGGGAGGAGAAAGGTAGTGAGGATGAGGAGGAAAGAAAAAGTGGAGATGTTGACAAAGGGGGGGAGAAGGAGGAGGAGAGGGAAAGCTCTGAGACTGAAGATAGCTCCACCCCTATTTTAGAGAGAATAAAAATGGGGCCAATTGATCTCATTGATGATATGGTGAGAAGAAGAGGAGATGAACAACCTAGGACAAAAGGGACCTATAAGGCCCAACAGGATGGGACCTATTCTAAATGCAATGCTAATGCTAATGAGTTAGAAAAGATCAAAGCTAAGGTCACTGAACTTGAAAGAAAATTCAGGAGTGTCTCTCGTTTCATCTTGAGGGTTATGCATAGTTATGCCACCTCCCTACGCCTATTGTAGAAAAAGATCCTAGGAACTGATGAGAAAGATGAAAGAAATTACAAGGAACTGTTTAAGTTCCTCACTGAAGATTGGTCCAATGTTCTCCACCAAGTTGGCTGCAAATTCAAGGATGTTCACTAGGGATAAATTCCCTTAAGTTTTTATTGTTAATGTTTTTTATGGACCTAGGTGGCCCTATGCTACTTGACTTTTAATAGTTTAGATAATGCTTATGGTTTAGATACTCTTAATAGTTTAGATATTGTTAATGTTCTCTATGGCCCTAGGAAGCCTTTTACTAAGACTTTAAGTAGTTTAGATAGCTCATTGGACAAGGGTTCTAGAGGTAAAACTTTCTTTTTGGTGAAGTTAACGATGGTTAGTTTATGTTGGTTCATTGTTAATGTGCCACTACTATTACTGTTGTTAACTTTATGCCCTTGGGCTATTGTTTATAGGGATAAAACCATTGTTTTGCTACTTATTAATATCAAAAACATTGTAATATATAATTTTAAATTAAAAAAAGGTTACAAAAAACCCTCCCTCTTTTTAGTGTCATAATTTAAGGTTATGGTCTTATAATTGTAATACCCTAAAAATGGTCACCTAAACTATGGGCCCCTATTCTCAACAACATCACCAAGGTCCTAACCAAAGGCAATTAAATAAACCTTGAGCACCTAATTAATTAATTCTTCAATCATTAATGTTACATGGCAAATAAATCACTCTATATTAATTAAATATTTATTTAATTAATTAAATGATTCCAAGTAAATCATTTTGATCAATTATTCTATTTATTTAATTAAATATCCTAGCATATTTAATTAATAAATGGATTTGCCATTTAATTTACAAAAAGAGATTAATCACAAAAAAAGGAATTAATCTACAAAAGAAAGAGTTAAATTGAAAACAAAAGAAAAAAATTAAATTGAGAAAAGAAATCAAACTTAAGATATTTCTTTTTCTAAAATTGGGATGACTTGAAAAATCAGAAAAGCAATTAAATTGAATTAATCATTTTCTCTAAAATTAAAACTCAAAGCTTTTCTTGAGGAAAGAGGTTCAGTTGCATTGAAAAGGCCTTTTCTAAATAAAAATCTTGAGCTAATTTTATCTCATGTGCATGGAATCAACTAAATTTTATCTCAAGTGCATGGAATCAATTAATTTTATCTCCAATGCAAACTCAAGCTTATAATTTGCAAACTTTCAATCAAGCTATAATTAGAATCTATCTCAAGATTAACTTAATCTGATCTCTCAATTATTTCAATTAACTTGGATTGTGCTTTTTCTTGAGGAATCTCAACCGCTCATTGTTAATCGATCTTTACCGTTGGTCTCTCTTTTGAGTCTCCATAAATTTATCCCTTCATCTCTCATTCAAGACACTGTGGAGATTTATTGCTATTGTGCAGTTTTTGCCCTGGAGTCATTGAAGATATTATGCTTTGAGATTATTGCATCTTAGTTTATCTTTTTGCATACTTAGTTTAATCATTATTGCTTGCATTCATTTAGCTTAATATTCATTCATTTAGCTTAATATTCATTCATCTAGCTTAATATTCATTCATCTAACTTAATCTTGTATCCATTTAGCTTATTCTTGTGCTCATTTAGATTAAATCCTTCATCTTGGTGTAGTCTAGTCACTGGTATTGCTTAGACAAATTTGAGAACAAGTCTATACTCGTATCTTTTAGAAGGCAATAGGTCGATTTGTTATGGTTTTTATATTCATGATTATATTTGTCTAACCATGCATGCAATGACTTAATTGACGTGTTGTGTCTTACAGCTTGTAGACTTTATCCACTTTTCACACACATTTTTGGCGCCCACCGTAGGGCAAAAGACTACAATTTTCAGCCTCCCAGATCAGCTTATTTTTATTTTTCAGATTTTTTCGTACAATTACTGCTAAAACTCGTACGAGTTTTAACAAAGGCTCAAACGACAATTTGCAAGTCTCATACGGTCCATGGTGAATTATCGTACGACTGGGTGAGAATTATCGTACGATTTTTCGGTTTTTGGTATTAAAATAGATTGCAATTTTAGGGTTTTTCTTATTAAATTTTGACGGTACTAATGCTAACCCTGGCTTGTTTTCTGTCTGCCTGAGAGATTTTTTTATAGCTTAACCAGTTTTTTGCAGAATGTTTGTCGAAGAGCATGTCTGTCGCACAAAAATGATATGACTACTATTCTTTGTTTTTGCATGTTACCTGAGGAGATTCAAGTGAATATCGTGTATTCTTTAAATTCATTATTAGGCACTTAAATTGCTATCTAGTTAATGAACAAATCTATTTTTTGTGTTTTAAAGAAAAATCTAAGAGGTAGGAGAGTATGCTCTGGTCTGCACAGACAATCAGAAATCTAGACCCTCGAAGCTTTTTCTAAGTTTGAGATTTATGTACCTTTAGTGGGCCTGTCACAGTGGGAAAAAGTAATCACCCTGTGAGAACGACCCAAGTGAGTACAGCAGGACCTGAGCATTCCAACTCATTATAATAAATAGGCCTCTAGTGATTAAAGTCTCAGAGGACGGGATTATTTGAGTTTTCTCTTTGAGATCTCTCATATTAGGCATTTTGTAGGGCCTCGCGGTCTCAATCACGTTTACGTGACTACAACTTGTTTTGATACCTTGTTGGGCTATAGGCCTCAATCATGCTTGTGTGACTTCAAGGGTTAATTTCGAACGGAATTCCTTACTAAGAACTATAAGATAGAGGCTACCTAATTCACCTTCGAAAGGGGGATAATCTTTGTGCAAGAGAGATAGTAACTCTCCCAAGATACTTGTCATTTCGTGCCCCCAGTAGCATTTGGAGTCAGCTAATACGACGTTGAGAATCCATTGTGTGAGACTTAGTGGTCGTATTCTGATTAGCTATTGGTGTGTATCTGAGTCTGCAAGAAAAAAATTTCTTCTCTAAGCCAACTTCTGTAGGGTTAGCGTGTTGTGCTTGAAGTCATTATACATCTTGTATGTTTACTGTGTTTTCATCCTTGAAACAGAAATTGAAATACTAAAACTGGAGAAAACAATCAAAAATGTCAAAAACTCAGTGATCAAAACTCTGTCCTTGTCAGAATCTCATCTTTGTCAGTGATCAAAACTCTTTCCATGTCAGAAACTAGTCTCTGTCTAATCCTCTATCGTACGAGTCTTCTTTTTTGTCATCTGACTATAGACCTGTTGTCGTATGATTCTGAATTCATCCTGTCAGTTTGTCATTCGGTTCTGTCAGAATTGTTGTCCTAGTCCTCAGAATTGTCGCTTGACCTTATATACATTGTCATATGAGTATTCATTATCCTCATCAGATTATCGTCTGGAGAACCTTAAACTATCGTGCGAGTATAGGCAGCAACTCGTATGAGAAACTGCCTGTGTCATCTAGAACCTACTAAATTGTCGTCTAAGTTTGAATACTCTATCGTATAAATTTCTAATTTTGTCACTCCAGAAACTTGTCTGTTTGCACACTTTTCCAAAACTGTCATACTTGCCTAATTAGTCTACGGGGAACATAAATCTAGTCATCATAATTCTGAGCATAAACAATCTTGATAGTGTACCCCTATCGTTGTGTTACACAATTTTGTTGATCATATTTCAGCTAGTTCAATCAACTACTTATCAAACTAAATCAACCTAAGTTACTTAGATCACGTCTTATATAGGATAGATTGTTCCTGAAACCAGACTGAGTCTTAGTCACTTCTCTCAAATCACTACGTTAAACGAACAACTAGCTTCAATTTGATCTTGACATCTGCATCACTTTTAGCTCTCGGTCACATCAGTTATAAATGTCGATTCAAACCAGAAGTTCTCATAAGAAAGCTGCCAAAGGTAAAGGACAGTCCTTTTCATTACACACTAATCCATTATTTGTAGAAAAACCTCTCTCTAACAAACCTTCATCATCAAATATACCAAATTTTTTTCAACCCTTATCTCCCACCATGTATGGAGAAAGGCAAGAAAAAGAAGCTTCTAAACATGATACTTATGACATTATCAGTACCATGCTAATGATAGTGATTCCTCATCTAGCAAGTTTTAAGCTTCCGAACCTACAGAAGCTATTATAAATAGCTGCCAAAATGATAAAGAATTCCAAAAATTGATGAAAATCATCATGGCTAGAGAAAAAGAAGAGCATTTTCTAGAGCTAGCAAAACAAGGCACTAAACTTCCTACTGATTATAACATTGAAACACTTATCACTAAAGAGGAAGAGACACCATTAGCATTGGTAAACAAACAATTGCAAGCGTTATAGACTAAAATCAAAGAAATGAAAAACAAGGGTAAATCATCTATGCAATATTCTTTAGACAAAATCTGCCCATTCCCATTTGACAAGAACCTTCACATGCCTCCATTTCCCTCAAGAGTGTAAATTCCTAAGTTTGACAAATATGATGGTAACGTGGATCCTCAAGACCATGTTAGATAATTTTGTGCTTTATGTATGGAGTTCATGCAGGAACAGACATATATCGTGCACATTTTTCTGAGGAGTTTAGGAGGACAAGCTATGGAATGGTTTTCAAGCCTACCTATGGGAATCAAATATTTTGAGGAATTAGTCGAATTGTTTCTCCAACAATACTCCTATAACATTCGTCATCTAGACACTATGATCGAGCTTTGCAATACCAAACAGAAAATAGGAGAACCTTTTCTCACTTTTCTTCAACGTTGGAGAAAGATGTTCTCTAGATATTCACGGCCTATTCCAAATTCTGAGAAGATGGGTATCTTTGTCAATAACCTGATCCCTAAATTAAAATACAATATCCAAATGCAAGTATACCTTTCATTCAAAAAAATGGTAGATAGTGCCCTCAAAATGGAAGATGTGCTTATAAGCAAAGGAGATATATCACTTTACAAAGAAACACAACAAGGCCCTAATTCCAAAGAAAAGAAAAAATACTGGAAAGATGGCAAAGATAACAACAAAAATGTTGTTAATTATGGAGTGGTGGACACTGTTAAACCAAAATCAAAACCCTCAATATTTAATCTGGCTAGTGGCACACAAGCCCTCAAAGCAATTGAAACTGCGGCGGAAAACCCTCTGAAGAAATCAAAAGAGTGGTTTAAAGAGAAGCCTTGGCTTTCAAAGCCTAAACACGATTTCACTCCTTTGAAAGAATTGTATGAATCATCTCTTAAGACTTTATTGGCAAATGATCTGATAACATTGTCTGACAACTCTAGACCATATGATCCAGAATTTAAACCCAAATGGTGGAGGGAAAACGAGTACTGTGAATATCATCAAAACAAGGGTCATACAACAAACAACTGCATGAAACTCAAACACGAGATTCAAGACCTCATCGATGTTGGCAAAATTGTTGTTGGAAACCACACAACTAATGCTAATCACAATTTTTTTAAATATCCCTTGCCTGCTTATGAACAAGGTGATTCCTCAAAATCCAAGGGAGGTGTCAAAGTCAATTACACCTATGCCAACAATGACAATGTGATCAACATGATTGAATCTTCCCAAACTGAGTATTGCAATGTGATCATAGTCAAAGATAAACAACATAAAATGCAAACTGCAAATGTTGTAACCCGTGCTCAAAAGAACATTACTTTCAAAGGAGCTAGTTCATCAACTCCTGATCAAACAACATCAAACCTACTGACTTCATCAAACAGACAACCAGATACGATCACGGCTAAATCTAAGAAGTTGGCTTCATCATCCTCTCCTGGTTACAGCATTGTCGAACAATTAAAACAAACCACCGCTCAAATCTCCATTTTTGAATTGTTAAAGATCTCTTCTGCTCATAGAGAGATCCTAGACAAATATGTGCTCACTACTAATGTCCCCAAAGATTTAGATATAGATTGGTTTTAATTTATGGTGGGTCACCTGACTTCACCTCATTACCTCACCTTCTTTGAAGAAGATGACAATTCACTGAATCATCCACATAACCAGCCATTACACATCGAATCTATGATCCATAAATACTGAGTCAAACGTGTTTTGATAGATGGAGGTGTTGGGCTGAATATTTGTACCTACAACTTACTAACACGGTTGGGATTTTTTGAACATGTCATTGATCCAGCAAAGAAAATAACAATAAAAGATTATAATGAAGAAGAGAGAACCTCTAAAGGTCTGGTACTATTACCAATCAAGGTAGGACCTGTGGAGAGAGATGTTATTTTTTAGGTGCTTGACCTTCCTCTTTCCTACATCTTGATGGGCAATCCATGGATTCACGAAATGCAAGCAATACCATCTACATATCATCAGTGCTTGAAATTTTCTTACAATGGAGTTGAAGTCAATATTCCTGCCAATACAAGCTACACCTGTAGTGCATTAAAACAGTGTGTTGATACCTTTGTTCCTCATGACAGAGAAGCCTCTGCAGCTGAAAGTTTAGAAACTTTGATGAAAGACTTAGAAAAGAAATTGAAAATCACAGGTACTGGCATGGATGGATACAAGATAGAACCTGTACTTTCACTAATGTTTTTTCCTCCATCGTCAAGATAGTCTGGAAAACCATACGAGGCTATAAAGCCACAAACTTCAACTCCAAATGTTATTTATGATGGTATTTTTGTACAGTCTTCTACTTCCCTTGTAGATGAAACAGAAGAGGAGGTTGTTCTCAAATAGCTTTTTAGAGAAGAAAGTGAAAACAAATAAGTGCAACACTGTAAGATTTCCCCTAAACAATATGGTCCAGGCTATAAGATGATTCAACACATGGGATATTCAGGTACCGGTCCTCTAGGCAAGCCTCAAGAAGGTATTGTTGAGCCTATTCAGCTACAAACTAAGTCTACAAATGATAAAGTTGGACTTGGATACCATTTAGAGGAGTCATCAAATAAAAAACATACTTATCATCATCAGTCTAAGAGGAGGAAAAAGATACTACATCAAACATCACAAGAAGTAAATACTCAGTAGACTCAGGATGAGTATGAGAAAGAACAAGAAGAACTATCAATCAAGAGAGAATAAGTAGCTTGTAACCAAGTTCCAACTATATCAGCAATAACACTACAAGGAGTATAAATCCCAGAAGATATGAGAGAAGAGATAGAAGGAATTAAAGAATTGTTTGCACCACTAAACATTATGGTCATATACACATGAAGAATACAAGAATATGATTTAGAAAGAGACTCAAATGAGTATGAATGGGGTCCAAAACCTTTATCAGATGCATCTACTGAAGAAACTCTTGAAGAACCTAGTGATATCATAGATGAAGCACAAGAGATAGTGCGCTTAAAACTGCAAAAGAAAATAGAGGAAATCAAACTAAAAAGACAAGAAGACTATGAACAACGGCTGAAAGAAGGAAGAGCACAAGAAAATTATTCACCTACTATATCTCCCTCTAATGAGATAGAGAAAATCAGGTATGGGACTACAAATGAAGAATTGGAGACCACAAAGTAGGGCCGGTCATTAGTCTAGAGGAAGTTGAATGGAAAAGATGGCAAAGACTAACAGAGTCATCAAGGTTATGTCAACAGGTATGTCAACTACAAGTGATCATTGAACCAAATTGTAAAGACGTAATTTATTCTATATTCAATTATGAAACAAAATAATCTTTATTCTTAAATAAACTCATAATTCTTCTAATAAGTCTATTTCAAACACTTTTCCATCCTAAGCTCTTGTAGATGATTCCAATGATATCATAATAAACATGAGATTTCTATAAATAGATAAAGAATTTTCATAAAATGGGAAAATTGTAGAATTATCTTAATCTTATCTTCATACAATGCTTAGGCTTTTCTAATGCCTTAAGTTTAAATAACAAAACATAAAGGAAAGAAAGAGATGCATCCTTTGATCTGCAATCCAAGCTATCTTCAATATATTCTTTATAATGAAGATGAGAACAAGATTTAGGTGCTTTTTCTGCCCAACCTTGAAGTTTACACTTCCTCAGAATTCTTGGTCAATCAAGAATACCCGACCCTGCACGAATTGCTTAGCAAAAAGATTTAATAGACAAGATGGAATTTTGGTGCATGCCTAAAATGATACATGCATTTTCAATTTTCTAATTCAATAAAGAAACAACCAAGTTCAATCAAGGATATGGTAGAGTGGATAAATAATTGAATCCATCTATTTCAATGGTTATTCGATTGCTCGGTCGAGTATAATGCCATGCATAGCAATAAAATTTAGTTTGGAAAAAGAAAACTCTCTCTCTATAACCCACATTCGGCCTCATCCTGGAAGGTAACTTTCCACAACACAAGCCTATCTAGCTTTGTTCATATAAATCTAGAATAAATATATATATATATAGAAGACAATCTTTCATTGAATAGAAATAGAAAACATCATTTTTTTGTTACAATCAATTATATCTGACAGGAAAACAATCTTTCATGGATAAACCAATATATATCTGAAAAGAGACAATCTTTCACTTCTATTTTCAAAAGTAAATAAAACACAAGTATTAAAGTAAGAAGGTGTAATGCATGTATGTATCTTTACATATAATTCATTAGAAAATGAGTACACATTCTTTCAAATAACATATTTATTTCGATCTTAATCTATGTTTTCAATGATTTTCGTACTTACCTATCTAAATTCAATAATTTCCTTCAACGAGTATTAAATAATATGATATTTCATTTCAAAAAGAATCATTATGACTTCTATTGCATAGAACTAAATCTAAGTCTGATTATTTTCTTTTATATTGATCTAAACAAGCAAATTTCAAAATAATACCATTCTTTTCTTCTCAATATATAGAAACTATTGTTCGATTAAGAGCCTACCTATGAATTCAAGCTTCAGATTTGAAATACTAGATGCGAATCCACCTATGGAAGTCTTCTTATTGTGTTCCTTCTCTTTTCATAAGCTCTGAAAAACTTCTTCTATATCTTCCAAGTTCACAAGAATGTTGTTGCTTGTGTATGAATTCTCTGATCTCTGGTATTGTTTTCCTCTCCCTCTATCGTGAGATAAGTTTCCATTTTATACTAAACTTCAGATATTTAGTCTCCTATCTTTTGGGCGAGTCACAATATTATTCAAGTTTCTCTTGCCATGTCTAACAGCTAACTTGGCCAAAAGACTTATTTTCTCTCTAAATTCTCCACGTACCTCCTCACACACAACAATGTACTATATGCAAAGTGTTTTAAGTTAAACTAAACTCCACTTGCTAAGGTCCATAGCCATATCGAATCCCCATTGTTTACTGCAAGAGTCGACATTAATATCAACTTCTCCTTGACTCGTAGTTTCCTAGGAGTCACATTTACTACTACTCTCACTGTTGTGACCACCAAGTCTTAGTGGTATTTACTCTCATTTTTTGTTTATTACCAGTCGCCATTAATAGATTCTCCGCTATCGACTTCCTTTTGCTACAAATAAGGTTATGTGGGCTTAGTCCAATGGTACACCACATATGCAGTCCGTTTTTGAGTTCAATACAAACACTTAAGTGCTTGTTTCATGGTAAGGTCAATGTTAATATCGCTTAACATTTTCCAAGTCGATTAGTATCGACTACCACTTAACACACAATGATAGTTGCTTAACTCATGTTTATTCAAAAAGATCTGCCACCTTATATATATATATATATAACAATGATTACATATATGAAAGTATGAACATAGAGATTATGAAAATGTAAATACATACATTATGATTATGTATATGTATATATACATAATATTCAATGATTATGTATATATATATATATAATTTCAATAAGAAAGTAATCACATTATGAGTAACCAATATATATATATATATATATGATCGAGTCACAATTATTCAAACTCATATACATATATAATACATATAATTATATATATAACTATAACTTGAAAACGAAACATTAAATATAGTTTCACCAAATCACATACACCTATACAAAGAACATGTAATCATAGGGTCACTATCTATTTTCAAATCATTAACAAATTACACTCTCATAGACAAATAAAACATAATATTTTTCCATCACTCACAAAATTTCAATTGTAACTCAAAATCATCCAACCAATGCACACATGTACTACAGAGGTGTGTGAGATTCCCATCTATTCTAGCGAAGTCCAAAATCTTAAACAACTCTACCTGAACGATGTTCTTGCCTTCATTTGCGTTCACCTGTCCCTGCATTCAGTTGCACTCAATAGCTCATCAGCGATGACGATCCTAATTTATAGTAAAAATAACAGTAGTCATTCAATTGCATTTACATAAGTAAAGTAATGTAAATCATTTCATTGCATTTGAATTTTGATTGCATTATCATCATAGAAAAATTTCATTTCCATTACAATTTTATCGCATAAATGAAAAGTATACATTATTTTCCTACTAACATAATTATTGATAAATATGGTTTGTGACATCCTTCCCCACTAGGAAGAGACATTGTTCTGATGCCTTATTATCTATCAATAAGTACATAGTAACTTAACATCATATAATATTAACCATACATCATAGTCTTAAATATAAATAATAACAATAGCATACATGCTATCCAAGTTCACAACATGTAAATCAAATCATTGTATCAAGGTATCTCATGTAATAAGCAAATACTTTTCTAAGAAAGAAAATGAGGAAAATGATGATCAGTCATCTCAGCATCCTCCCATGTAGCACTATGCTCAGAATATTGGTCCCACTGGACCTTATATTGAGTGAAATCTCTGCTACGTAGCTTCACACTACATTGATCTAGGATTTAGATGGGCTCCACTAGCACCACCCTTGGATCTTGTACCTATAAAGATCGCCAATCAAGAATATAAGATGCATCAGAATTATAAGGTTTCAACAAAGAAACATGGAACACATTATGGATTCAAGCTAGAGAAGGTGGTAAAGCTAATCTATAAGCAAGCGGATTAATAACTTCCAGCACATCAAAGGGTCCCACATATCTTGGTGCCAACTTTGATAATTTCCCAAATGAGATAGAGCTCTTATGAGGTTTGACTCTCAAAAAGACTTTATCTCCTACAACAAATTGTCTAAAAGTCCTATTTTTGCCAGCATAGCTCTTTTGTCTATCAACTACCTCCTTCAACCTACTCTTGATCAACATAATTTGCTCATCCATTTCCTTGAGTAAATCAATACCAATGATGATCCTATCTTCCATTCTATCCCAACTAATGGGTGTGCGACACTTTCGTCCATAGAGTGCCTCAAAAGGTGCCATCCCTAAAGATGTGTGAACAATAGCTAAAAGCTCCAAGTCATGTGGTGCATAATTTACGTCATATTGCTTTAATTTCCTAGATTCAAAAGCAACCACCTTTCCTTCCTGCATTAACACTGCTCCTACACCTTCACCTGAGGCATTTGTAATCACTATGAAGTGTCCATTAGGATCTAGTATAGTCAAGACTGGTGTTGTTGTCAATTTCTGCTTCAAGAGTTGAAATGACTCTTCACACTTCTCAGTCCACTCAAATTTATTTTCCTTCTTCTGAAGTGAAGTAATAGGTGTTGCTATCTAAGAAAATCCTTCCACATACTTCCTGTAATATCCTACAAGACCCATAAAACTTCTGACCTCTGAAACACTCTGAGGTGTTGGCCAATCCACAATTGCCTCTATCTTTGTATGATCAACTGAAATTCCTTCAACAGATATAACATGACCCAAGCAGTGCACCTTTTCCTAAAATAAATCACACTTTGAAAACTTTCCAAAAATCTTCTGATCTCTTAATCGTTGCAAGACTATCCTCAAGTGCTTCTTGTGTTCCTCTTCATTCTTAGAATAGATCAATATGTCATCAATGAATATAAGCACAAAATCATCCAGGTACTCTCTAAAAATCTTGTTCATAAGGTTCATGAATGTTGTTGGGGCATTGGTTAAACCAAAAGGTACGACTGTGAATTCATAGTGTCTTTACCGTGTTCGAAATGTTGTCTTAGGAATATCCTCAGTTAGTGGTAACCTGAACTAAGATTGATCTTAGAGAATACCGTTGCACCCTTCATTTGGTCAAATAATTCATCTATCCTTGGCAAAGGATATCTATTTTTAATGGTTATCCTTGTTTAACATCATGTAGTCAATACATAACCTCAAAGTACCATCCTTCTTCTTTACGAAGATCATTGGTGTACCCCACGAGGATACACTAGGTCTTATGAAACCTTGCCTAAGCAATTCTTGCAACTGAGTCTTAAGCTCATATAATTTTGTGGTTGTCATTCTATATGGAACCTTAGATTGTGGCTCTGTTCTAGGTAAGAGTTTTATAGAGAAATCAAATTCCCTTTTTGGTGGTAACTTAGTAAGGTCTTCTGGAAAACATCCAAGAACTCACTAAGAACTGGATAATCCTTAGGGCTCTTCTTGGCATTATCCAAGTCACTTACTATGATAGCAAAGATGGAACGTCCTTTCCATTGGGCTTTCTTGAGTTGCACTGTTGAGATGTGTCTCAATTCAAGAGGCTTTTGAGACCCAAGAATCTCAACTGGATTTCCAAAATCATCTATACAACTAACAACCTTATCCTCGCAATTTACTACAGCTTTGTGCTCAGTTAACCAATTGATACCTAAGATCACATTATACGATCCTAGTAGTGCCACATATAGATTAGCTTGAGTTTGGAAACTATGAAGCTCTAAATTATTGCAAAATAGACATGAATCTACCCTCTTCTCTGCTCAATTTCCATATTGAACCATCCATGCATTTGACATATAACTAGGTCTAATAGATAATCTAGAAACTACTTTAGGATCAATAAAGCATTCAGCAGCTCCTGTATCTATCAAAATAGAAATTGATTGACCAAAAAGATTACTCGTCATCTAGATAGGTGAAGCTTGAAAATCAGCCCGGTGTTGTCAACCACTGCATGAATCTGATGTTGTGAAGCTCCTTGCTAATTTCCTCCTCTTTGTATAGTGGTACGATGTGGACAATTTGAAGCATAATAATTTCCCCCACAGCTATAACATCCATCTTTAGGTCCTCGGTGTCCACCTAATCTATTCATGTCAATGTTTTGCCTAGTATTCAGATTAGTGAAGTTGGTGTTACTATTCACTTTCTTGTTGCCATCCCGGTTCACTCTTCCTTTCTCTTGAGTGTTAGGTCCTCTTTTCAGATTCATCATCTGTTAGTTGTTGTTGTTGTTGTTGTTGTTGTCCTTCTGATTTTTATTGCTTTGAAAATTCCTATTTTCAAAACTTGGTTTGGTATTCACGTTCTTTCTGAAATTCACCAGTTGTTGCAACTTTTGTTTTTGTTTATTGCTTTCTCAAAAACTTCATCCACAGTTAATGGATTATGAATATCCACTTCAGATCCAATGTGAGTCTTCAAACCCAAAATGAACTTCTAGATGCAAAATTGTTCATCCATCTGGTATTGTGGAACATACTTTAGGAGATTGGTAAACTTCTCTAAGTATTGAGTAATTGTCATACCACCTTGTATCAGATTCTGGAATTCAGTCATCTTCTTGTCGAAGAATAACTGAGGAAGCCACCTCTTCCTAAATGATTGGAAAAATAGTTTCCAAGTAATATCACCAAGCTGTAACTTCTTCTCAGATTTCTCATTGTCCCACCATGTCATAGTTTCTCCAGTAAGCTGATAAGCAGCCCATATTGCTTTAGTTTCATTGGACATGTTACGAAGCTCAAAATACTTCTCCATCTCAATTACCTAAGCTTCAGCACCATCACCAATGGTCTTACCATCAAACTTAGGTGGGGCTATCCTCTTCAAATCTTTGGCTAACTCCCCTTCAATCCTAGCTCGATAATCAGGTTGTTCCTCAGCTCTAGGAATTTCATTTCAAACCTCACCAACCCTTCGAACTTCTTGTTCGATTCCATCCATCCTAGCATTTTGCTGATTCAAAAGATCAAGAATTTGATCGAGTCTTTCATTTCCATTGCTTGATCCATATCTTGTAGTTCTCGAACCCATTGCAATTCAGTAATTCCTGAACCAAGGAATGTTTCTTTTACAAAATATGTCGGAAAGGGTTACAATATCCATAGTCTCTAACCAAACAAAATTTCCTATTAAATCTACCTTATACACTATGGTCATAGAGTACAATAGAATAATATCTATATTTATCACAAGGATCAACACAGTATAATACTAGTAAAGGACGTAGTTAAATAAATCAAACTGTATATGGTGAAAATGGATAAGAACAATGTTGAAAGACTAAATGAATTCAACCACAAAACCCTAGCCTAACAACAACAAAGATCCACCATAACATATGAAGATTACCTAAGACAATGCAAATCAAATGAAATCACAAAGATTATACCATCACATGTCCAATAGGGTTTGGATCTCCATTCTTCATATCTCCATTGATCTTGCTTGATATATTTGCTCTAAGATTTTATGTGTGCACAAGAGCTCAACAAAGAACGGAAATGTGGTTGCAAGTAGGCTTGATTACATATGAAAGTTAGAAAGCATAGTCGATTGATCAGTCAGCGAGGGTTGATAATGAAGGAAACATCTCCTTATATAGAAGACACTATAAGAAATGGAGGGATAAGATTGAGAGGTGTAAAAGATAAATGGTCGGCTATGATTAGAGGGTAGGTAGAGAAAATAAGAAAATAATGAGAGGGTAGGTAGTGTATGAATTAAGAGATGAATGACATGTGTCATAGGTAGAAAAGGATAATGAATTAATTAAATAAATAAGATATTTATTTAATTTAGGAAAAGGATAATTTAAATAAATAAAGGTATTTATTTAAATAAGAAATAAGGCTAGAAGAGGATAAATGAATTAACTAAATAAATAAGAATTTATTTAATTAATAGAAAAATTAGGCTCAAGTAATTAAATAAATAAAGATATTTATTTAATTAGACATGACAATTTTAGGTGTCTACATTTTGCCCCTCTTTGAGACAATGCAACTTGTCGCGTTGTTTCAAAGAAGATAAGATGAACTGATACAAAGTTGCCCTAAGATGGGAATGATATGCCCCCTCGAGAGATTGGATGAAAATGTCTGGAAAGATCACAGACAATCTCTCAATAAGAAAGAAAGGCTAGAATGGACTGACCGGATAGAGTGACAGAGTCACGAGATAAAGAAGACTAACTCGGGAGACGAGGGCTAGGGCTAGGGTGAGGGTGAGGGTGAGGGTAGTCTACAAAATAGACCATGAGGGGAATACATCCTCATTGTCATCCACACATCCAAGAGATCAGAGTGCAGAGAGAGAATAGAGCAGTAGCAATCAGCAGCGATGGCATTGGTGTATAGATTCAATCACGTTCGCCGATTTCAGAGGCCAGCTGACACAAGAGAGCCAGTGAGTACCACAAAACCTCCTTGTACTTTTTCGCAATAAATATTGTCATTAATGCATGCTAGGTAGTGCAATAAATGCACTTTTAGGTATGTCTAGAAAAAATGTCAAGAATGTCGAGGTGCGTCTACGTTGGTGCCAGGTGCGTCTGTGCCGGAAAAAGCGTCTATGTCAAATGCGAGCACGTCTGTGTTGTGCAGGCGCATTTGTGCAATGTGGGCATGTCTGTGCAGAGCAGGCGCGTTTGTGCAGAGCATAGGCATGTCTATGTATTTCAGGCACATCTGTGTAGAGCAGGCATGTTTGTGCAGTATGTAAGCGCGTTTATGTCATGAAGGCGCGTTTGTGTCAAAAATGTGCATTTATGTCTTCTAGGCCAAATCGGCAGTTTTGTGATGAACATACGATGTCGATTGGATAAGCTGCTGAGAGGATACACTCAAGTAGGTCCTCTAGGGAAGACTAGGATAGATCGAGGCACTTTATGATGAACAGTGAGTACCAAGACATAGTACTTGGTATGAACAGGGAGTACTAAAATATGAGCAGTACTTTGTGATGAACAGGGAGTGCAAAAATGAAATGCACTTTGTGATGAACAGGGAGTGCAAAAACACGTAGTACTTTGGAATGAACAGTGAGTACCATTAGGATAAAAAGCAGTATTTTGTGATGAATAGGGAATGCCACTAGGATAGAAGCAACACTTTGTGATGAACAGTGAGTGTCACTAAGATAGAAGCAACATTTTGTGATGAACAGTGAGTGTCACTAGGATAGAAGCAACACTTTGTGATGAACAGTGAGTGTCACTAGGATAGAATATCATATGATAGATATAAGCACTAGGATAATAAGCAGCATTTTGTGATGAACAGTGAATGCCACTTTAATTGACACAGTTGATTTGTTTGACTATAGGAGTACTTGCCTATGATGGAGTCACGAGAGAGATTCCCATCGACTCAGAGATTACGATCGGAGCTGACATTTGAGGACCGAGCTTCCATTGAGGTTATGGGTTTGAGATTTATTCTGTATGTGCCTAAGTTTTGGGTGAATATGGATTTGTTGACTACACTTACTGAGAGGTGGCACTCTGAGACATGCACATTCCATTTGTCGATGGGTGAGGTTACAGTCACCTTAGAGGATGTGTACAGGATTCTGAGGATACCGATCGATGGGGAGTTGATTCCCTATGATCGAGATGGAGACAGGGAGCCATTAAGATGAGTTTTCCAGGATCTGGGACTAGAGATGAGGGCAGGACATGTCGCCTGGGACACCATGACAGCGACAGGACTGGCGCTACCAGTATTGCTAGGAGGAGTGATCAACGGGTTCCTATGTCCAGATAGGGCGACACAAGGGTTGGCTGTGGGCTGGGGGAGCACCTTGGAGACATTGGTGACATAGCATACCAGATATGCCTAGGGACCATGCGTGCTGACACATTTGTATTATGAGCTCCATCAGTTCGTCTACCATGGATCCGTAGGATTAGGCTGCGGAGTTACATTGCTATAGGTGTGGGCGTATGAGCATCTAACAGTGACACAACTGATACATTTCAGAGGCAGGGGTCATGGATGCAGCTTTATGCACTTGTATGATATGATTACATCTCAGCCACGGATTGGCAGGTTGGAGCACTGGCGTCGAGTCCTTGATAAGGTTGACACTGTGATATGGAGGTTGTACCGAGAGTGCGAGCAGTGGGAGGATGATGCAGTGGATCTACCCTATACCTTTAGGAGTAGATATCTGATTGGGCAGATGCCCTGTACTGGAGAGGCAGTTGGTAGACGGGGTATGCAGGTAGTTTAGCAGGATCCAGCGGATGCCACGGGGTTTTGGTATGTATGCGTGGACAGTGCGAGACCAAGCACACTTTGGGCCACTGTTATCATATGATCAGGTTGTGATGCAGCTGGTAGAGATGGTGCCCATGCCATGGGATATGTGGCCTGAGATTGAGGATGCAGGGATGGATGCAAAGTATCTGCATATTGGGCAGAGCATCCATTTCCACGCCTGACAGATCTAGGAGAGCTGATAGTTGGAGATGGTCGAGGGGATGAGGATGATGATGGAGATGGTGGGGGTAGAGGCCGATGGAGGAGGCGAGGCGCAGTAGAAGAGAGGAGGGTGGCTCTGCAGAGAGAGGGTGGAGAGGAGAGGCAGGCTCAGGTGGTGAGGGGTCAAGGTGGGTTGCCATTACAGGTGCCAACAGCATAGGGTCCCAGACAGGTGCAAGGATAGGTACAAGGACGGGGACAGGGGCAGGGGCAGCCACATGAGTAGCCACAGGTATAGGTATAGGCATAGGTTTAGCCACCAATACAGGGGCAGGGACAGGTAGAGCCATAGGTACAGGGGGGCAAGGAGGAGGAGGATGAGCTATTTGAGCTGAGGGAGATCTGCCAGGGGTAGGCAGATGAGATCCAGGATCTAGAGAAGGAGACAGCTGAGGGATACTAAGCGGGAACGAGATCAGGCTATCCAGCGCTACACTGAGGTTGAGACAGCACTAGGGCTCGGAGGCAGGTGACAGAGGACACAGGGGCTGGATACGCCTATGTTTTGTGGGCAAGGGAGGAGATAGGTTATTGGCGAGACCTATACTACGAGGCAGTGCCACCAGAGCAGCGGGCTAGGAGCTTTCGCAGGCCATCACGGACAGCGACAACCACGGGAGGGAGTTAGAGGAGACAGGCGTCTAGCAGTGGGGTTATGGGTCCTCCACCACCACCAGATAGGGGGGGCAGGAGAGATGATCCTGGGGCAGGTCCTTCTAGGGCTCAAACTCCGTCGAGGCCAGGCAGCTCTGAGGGAGGGAGTTCATCATAGCCTTAGAGGGCTCCCTATGTATCAGTTTTGTACCATTTTGTATGATGATGTAGACACCTTCGGGTGATTGTAGCCATATGATTTTGACATCATTGTATCATGACACTTATGATTATATATATGAGATGATTCATCTTTGTGGCAGCTATATGCATGTGTACCTAAATGATGAGATGTTTCATGTTGTATGCTTCTATGTGATGGTTATGATATGAATGCAAATATGTATAATGAAATGCAATATTTTTGTTCTTTTATGTTTTTAATATGTTATGCCAATGCAAATGTGAATGTATGAAATGCAAATGAATATGATAATGCAAATGTAAAATGTGCTAATATGTGTTGTGTGCAGGATGTGATGCAATTGTGATATCTATATGTATGTATGAAATGCTTATATGTGGTAATGTAGGTGAAAACTACATGAAATGCAAATATTTTTGGTGTGTCATTATACTCAGTCATGTGATAGCAGGCTACACAGACTCAAGAAGCATGATGGAAGTCAATCAAGAAAGGGGGATGGAAGATAGAAGTTATGAAAGTGAAAGAGCTTCTTGTGCGTTATCATCATTGAGCTTTATTATGGCCAGTAGATTATGAAAATCGAGGCATATGTTCGACCCAGAAATTCATTGTACCCGTTTGCATGGAGATAAGACAGTCACAAACAAGGAATGCCCCAGTTCACACTAGACTCATAGTGTCCTCATATCCTTGGACAAGTCATAGCATTACTAAGAGACAATCCACAGATAGCAAAGAAAAATAGGTGACGATACCCCATCCTCGCCTTTCTAGTCAAAGACATCCCGGAGATTGAATCTCTAGTCAGAGACATCCTGGAAAAGCTAAAAGACATGTCACTAAAAAGATAAAATCAAAAGAAAACCAAGACTCGACACCAACATCCACTGTAGTCCTCTAGTTTAGTGTCTCTTGTCGCTTGTATAAGTCTTATTTGATTGTGGTCACAATGTTTACTTTCACAAAAAGGATAGATAGCACTAAACCATAATGTTGTCTAAGTCTGTTGAAAGATTTGATTTGTTGAAGCTCATTGTTGCTATTGTGTCTCATCTGAAACCGGTCGAATCCATGCAACTAATACTTTATTGCGGAGAAGACAAAACTTTATTACAGATTGGCGATGCAATTGCTGCTTTATTGCGGAGTGCACGCGGATAGACTGAAGAAAAGTGGAAGACATTGTGTTCCCCAAAATGTGTGATGTTCTCAGTTCCACACCCATCACTAGACGTAGGATTTTCCTTAGCCACAGACAGGAGCTAATTTATTATGAATGGAAAATGGTGAAAAGGAAGGTTTTATTATGAATGGCTAACCAATCTTGGGTAGATCAATAACAAGCCATGATGGGAATGGGTAAGTTTATTATGAATGAATAGGTTGTGAGTATGTGCAAAGTGAAAGATGAGATTGAATCCTGAAAGAGGGAGGAGCAATGTCTCTACACATGGCAATGGTGACCCGGTTTTCACCATGGTACTTTCCCGGGGCGCCACTGAAGTGGTTTTCACCATTGGACGAAATGTTTTTTCTTTACTTTTTTTTTTTTTTTTTTTTTTTTAATTTTTTTTGTTGTCACAAGGCGCCTGTTTGCCAAGTTTTCACCAAGTAACGATTTTTATGTTTTATGATTTTTTTTGTATTTTGAATTTTATTTTATTTTTTTGTATTTTTGAATTAGGACATTTTGAAGAGCTATGTGTAAAACCTGCGAAGGTGCATGTTGTTGATAGGATCATCCAAAGGTTCACCCTCTGTGGTTGAGAGCTGATATGCACCAGATCCATATGTTATTGTGATGATGTAAGGACCAAGCCAGTTCGGTTCGAACTTGCCCTTCCTCTCTCTGTCTTGCTAATTTTTAGGATTTTCTCTGAGAACCAAGTCGCCTACCTCAAATGTGTGAGGCTTGAATTTATGATTGTAGTTGCGACTCATTCGTTGTTGATAAGCCTTGAGATGATTAAAAGCAGTTTGTCTTCATTCATCCAATAGTTCAAGTTCTTGTAAGCAAGAGACCCTGTAGTCTTTGTCACTGATAATGTTTTGCAAAGAGACTCATAAAGAGGGTAACTCAACCTCAATAGGAAAGATAGCTTCAGTGTCGTAGACAAGTGAATAGGGTGTAGCTCCTATAGGTGTTCAGACGCTCATGCGGTAAGCCCAAAGTGCGGGATTAAGCTGGATATGCCAATTGCGGCCAGCGTCGTCGACTATCTTTTTTAGGATTTTAAGGATTGTTTTATTAGATGCCTCAGCTTGACCGTTACCTTGGAGATAATAAGGTGTGGAAAAATGATGGGAATATGTAAGCGGTCACAGAGTTCATGAACATCCTGATTTTTGAAGGGACGCCTGTTATCGGTGATGATGGAAACAGGAATACCGTATCGACAAATGATATAGTTGAGAATGAATGAAGCAATTCGTTTTCCAGTGACTTGTGTGAGAGGCACGGCTTTGATCCATTTTTTGAAATACTCTATGGCAGTGATAATGAACTTATGACTATTGGAAGAAGGAGGATGAATCTTTCATACGAGATCGAGTCCCCACTGACAAAAGGGCCAAGGAGTTGCAATTGGTTGAAGTTCTTGTGCTAGCGCATGAATGAGGTCTCCATGAATTTGACACTGCTTACATTTCTTGACAAACTGATATGAGTCTTTTTCCATGTTGGGCCAGTAATATCCAGTCCTGATGAGTTTCCTGGCTAAGGTAGGACCACTAGAATGTGGACCACATATCCCTTCATGAACTTCACGTAACGCAATTTGAGCTTCGTCCCCTTCTAAACATCTAAGAAGAGTGCCATATAGACCTCGATGGTATAGGATATCAGCTAAAATGACATATCGAGAAGATTGGTGAATGAAAGTGCGACGTTGGTTATTGGATAGGTCAGGAGGAAGGGTATTGTCATGAAGGTATGTGAAAATGGAACCATATAACTGGGAATCAGGACCGACGACACATTTCATCTTAGTAGGAGTGATTTCATATGAGGGAACCAAAAGGTTATCCACCAAGAACTCATAGCGGGTCTCATTCTGTTGTAGATCAATTAGTGAAGCAATTGTAGCCATGGCATCCGCGGCTCGATTCTGCTCTCTTGGTATCTACTCAAAGTCTATCTTCGTGAAATGTTGTTTCAATTCATCCACCATTCTTTTATAGGGAATTAATTTCTCATCCTTTGTTTGGTAGTGATTAGTTGCTTGACGAATTACAAGTTGAGAGTCCCCAAAAACATGGAGTTCCTAGATCTTCCATTGAACTGCAATCCATAATCCAGTTGTTAATGCCTCATATTCTGCTATGTTATTAGTGCAGGGAAATGATAATCGATATGATTTTGGTATAGAATCCCCTTGAGGAGTGATGAAGAGGATGTTAGCTCCTACCCCATGCTGTGTGTATGAGTCGTCAAAGTATAATTGTCAGGGCTTTGCATGTGACATTGTTAAAATGATTTCATCTGGAAATTCCAAGATTAGAGGAACATCATCTAACATGGGAGCATCTGCTAACTGATATGTGATAGCTTGTCCTTTTATTTCTTTTCTATCCACATACTCGATGTCGAATTCACTCAGGAGCATTACCCATTTGGCTCGTCGCCCAGTAAGTGTTGCTTTATTGAGAAGGTATTTCAATGGATCGATCCTTGCAACCAACTTGGTTTTATGAGTTAGCATGTAATGTCATAATTTTTGCGAAGTAAAGACCACAGCGAGACATGCACGCTCAATTGGTGTGTAATTTAGCTCATATCCCACCAATGTGCGACTAATGTAGTAGACTGCCTTTTCTTTGCCCTCAGCAACATGTTGTGCTAAGATTTCCCCCAGTGTTGTTGAAGTAGCTGATATGTATAGTAATAGAGGTTGATCTGGAGCTGGTGGCATCAAAACTGGCAGATTCAGAAGAGAATCTTTGAGTATCTGGAAAGCTTGTTGATAGTTATCATCCCATTTGAATTTGATGTTTTTATGTAGCAAGTGTTGAAAAGGATTACACTTATCTCCAAGTTGTGCTATGAATCTTTGTATAGACTGGAGTCTCCCTTGCAAAGATTGAAGTTGACTGATGTTTCGTGGTGGTTGCATCTCTAGGATGGCCTTAACTTTTGTTGGATCAGCTTCAATTCATCTTTTTGATACAATGAATCCCAAGAGCTTCCCAGAGGTTACTCCAAAGACACATTTATTGGGGTTTAATCTTACTTTGTATTTTTCCAACCGATCAAAGAAGACTGAAAGTATGTCCAAATGTGTATCTTTATCTACTAATTTTCCCAAGAGGTCATCAACATAATCTTCCATAGTAACGTGCATGAGATCATGAAAGATAGTAGTCATGGCTCTTTGATATGTAGCGCCTATATTTTTTAACCCAAAGGGCATGACATTCCAACAGAAAGTTCCCCAAGGACAAGTGAATGTTGTTTTGTACTGATCCTCGAATGCAATTTTTATTTGATTATAACCAGAGAATCCATCCATCAAAGATAACATTTCATGACCTGCTGTG
This sequence comes from Cryptomeria japonica, assembly GCF_030272615.1. Lineage (NCBI taxonomy): Eukaryota > Viridiplantae > Streptophyta > Pinopsida > Cupressales > Cupressaceae > Cryptomeria > Cryptomeria japonica. The sequence goes on from NC_081415.1 coordinate 328,795,639, forward strand.
AGATCTACAATCAAATCTATGTTTGGTAATAGGAAGTCATCCTTAGGAAAAGCTTTGTTGATGTCTCTGAAGTCTGTACATATTCTGATGCTACGATCTAGTTTACTGACAGGTACCAAGTTGGAGATCCATTCGAGATAATCAATTGGGTGTATGAATCCGACATCCAGTAATTTCTCAAGCTCTGCTTTGACTAATAATGCCACTTGTGGATGCATCTTTCTTAATTTCTGTTTCACTGGTTTTGCCCCTGGTTTAACTGTCAAATGATGCATTACCAAATCTGGATCCAATCCAGGCATATCAACGTATGACCATGCAAAATTGATTTGTCATTCTATGAACAAACTTATGAACTTTGCTCTTTCTGTCTCCATCAGAGATTGTGCCAAGAATATGTTATGTGGACTTTCTTCTATACCAATGTGTGTTTTGATGGTCTCCTCTACCAACATGGATGACCTTTCCTCATATGATGCTTGGAGAATGTTGAGCCTTCCATCCTCGAGTGCCTCAGAGAGGTTTTCGCCCTCAGATACGTCCTTTATTTTTACTTTTTTGGGGTCACACAACACCACAACGTGGTTTTCGCCATAAGACCCTTGATTTGTTTTTATTTTTATGTTTTTGCGACTGGAAGGCCTGACACCCTCACCAAAATATGCCACATTGTTGAGTTCTATAGTGTATCCTACCTTATGGTCCCCAAGGGGAAGATCATCTTGTATGCCTAGATAATCAATAAAGGCTTCATCATTTTGGAATGTATCGAACTGTGCAGGTCCTTCATGGTCCTAGTCAATAAGTTGGTGTTGAACAAGGGGAAGGACTTTGATGTCTTCAAAGTTAGCAGGGCTAAGAGTGAAAATGCAGTTATACTCAGGTATGTTGAGGTAGTCATCGAGGTCATCGTTGGCACTCTCCTCATCTGTCTCGATCGTGAATGAATCCAAATTATCATCACTAGTAGTGCATTCTGGGATAGGTGTTCTCATTCTATGTGGTTTCGACCTAGAACCTATAGGCAAGGACTGTATGGGGTCCTCAGGGGTTGTTTCTTGACCAACTTTGAATTTTCTATAAAATTTATCTTCTTCTATTGACTCACCTGGTTCTCTGAATGTCTCAGTGAGTTCATAGTCGCTGGAGGATTTGTCTGAATCCCATTCCCATTCATTGGAGTCTGTGGAATAGCGATTCTCTTGTTGAATGTTGGCAGCTTTGATTTGTAATGCTTCTCCTATCTTTTGAGTGTTTACCTTGGAAGTCATGAAACCAAGTCCTTTCGAGCGTTCCTTTTTGAATGTCAATTCAAGTTGTAAAGGTTCGATCATGCCTTCCTTCCTTAAGCCAAGAGGACTTTTGCCATCCTACCCAAATTTTTGTAGGATCTTGAATCCTTTGCCATACTTTTCACATGGTATGCTGATGTGATCTTGTGTATCATTTTCAAGGTCTTTGTAAAGCATGTTGTATAAGTCTTCTTCTTCCAGTTCACCCCATCTTTGAAAGATAGTAGGGTCCCATTTGAGTATAATGATAGATACCTGCTTATTAGGATGTGGTCTTCCATATTCTTTTGGTGAACTCATAACTTGTTGTAAGCACATGGTTTGATTCAAAGTGTATTCACCCATGCCCTTGTCCTGAAATTTCCCTTTAAGCTCACCTTGTTTTGAGGTCGAAGGTTTTAATGATTCAGGATCAATGTATGCATAAGAAGGGACAGCTTCCCTATTACTTGGAATGATCATCTTAGTTTTCGGTCTCAAGTTATTGCAGTATATGAATGGATTAGGATCACCATTAAATGTTATCTCAACTCCATTGTGACAAAACCTAATGCATTGGTGATATGTAGATGGGACTGCCCTCATTTCATGAATCCAAGGACGTCCTAGTAATATATTGTATGTGAGATATAGGTCTAGGACTTGACAAACCACATCCTTTGTAACTCGCCCAACTCTGAGAGGTAAGGTGACTGTGCCCTTGGATGAACACTCTTCATCATCATATGCCTTGATGGTAATTTTGTTTGTAGAATTCACAGCTTTATCAGAAATATCCCAATTGTTTAATAGTGCTCAATGTACAAATGTTTAGACCTACTCCTCCATCTATCAGGACTCCTTGTATTCGATGTTTGTGTATGAAGGTTTCAATGTGTAATGGTGCATTATGTGGCTGACTTATGGAGGCATCATCGGCTTCTGTGAACGTAAGGGAGTATGGAACGGAAAGGTATCCCACCATGGCTTGAAACTGGTCCACATTCAGATCAGTAGGGACAGCAGTGTCTCTCAAGATTTTGTCAAGAATAGCTTTATGTGTGGGGGATATGTGTAAGAACTCAAGGATGGAGATGAGAGCGAGTGTCTTCCCCAACTATTCTACAAGGTCATACTCAGGTTTGGTTGATGAGGAAGTAGTGTTTTTAGCTGGAGCACCTTGCAAAGTGAATTTACCTTGACGAGTTGTAATGTTACATTCAGAGGTAGGTTCAGAAGAAGATCCAATGCCTTTTAGGACAATCTTGGGTCTTTGGGTGGAATTATCAGGCGTTTTGTCCTTGATGATAATGGTAGAGACATAATTATCCATTGAAATGTGATTGACAGTTGAGTCATAGTTATAGGATGCTCTGGTATAGTTGGTTTGGTCATCTGTGGCTTTAGCTTTTCCCTTGTCATGTTTTGGGAATGGTTCCTTAAACATCTCATGTTCTTGATTGGATGAGTGTCCTTCAATCTCAATGTCACCTCTATCAATAAGATCTTGTATGATGTTCTTCAGTCGATGACAATTACCTATTTTATGACCTTTGCTCTTATGAAATTCACAATATTCATCATCATTCCACCAATTTGGTTTGACCTTTGGCTCATATGGAGGAAAATCTAGAATTGTGATTATCTTGTTTGCCACTAACTTTTTAAAAATGGACTCAAGTGGTTCTCCCAATGGAGTGTACTTCCTTCGTGACTTGGAATTTGTTTGAGTATTCACTTGATTATTTGTAGAGCTTGATCCATAAAAAACAATTTTGGGTCGCACTGTATTGGCATCAACAACACCATCATTGATCGTGCTCTTGTTTTTATTCCAAAATCTTGGCTTGTCTTTTCCTTTAAAGTCCTCTTTGTTTTCTTTGAATATTTTGATGATGCCTTGCTCAATTAGGACCTCCTCTATTGCTAATCCTTTTTCAATGATGTCCTTGAAGGTGTACAAACAAGCTTTTCTCAAGTCATAACCAATGTCTTTGTTAACAGTCTGAGTGAACATTTCTACCATTTGTTTTTGTGGAATTTCACAAGAGCATTTGCTGGCAAGATTTCTCCATCTTTGAAAAAATGATGAAAAATATTCTCCATCCTTTTGTTTGGTGTTGCACAAAGTAGTGACTGATATGCCTATCTCTATGTTGTATGAGAAATGTTGGATAAATGCCTCTGCTAAGTCACCCCATGACTTAATACCAGGTGGAAGTTGGGAGAACCATTCCATATCTTGATCACCTAAGCTTTGTGGGAATAATCTCATCAAATATGTCTCTTCTGCTGCTACCTCAATGCAAGCTGTGAAAAACTGTCTTATATGTGCCTTAGGATCCCCTTTTCCTCTGTACTTATCAAACTTAGGTGTCACGAAATGTGTAGGAAATGGAGGCATTGGAATTCTTTTGTCAAATGGATAGGGACATATTTCCCTCATTGTGTAAGTTGGTTTCGGTGTATTTATGTCCTCCATTTTCTTTTGTAATTCCTTGATTTGTTGTTCCAAATTGTTCTTAGGTGGAGACCGACTTCTTGGACCAAACCCCATGCCTGAACCACCGAGTGGAGGAGGAGCATGTTGCATATATGGATGATATTGATCATACACATGTTCATATGGAGGAGGTCTATAGTGATGTTGCATGTATGGACCACCTGGTATAGAGTCATGATGAGGAATGGAATATCTGCTTTGTCCTTGTATACCATACTCTATAGGAATGTCATGAGTTTGTTCTAGTGTATTGCCCCCAAATTTGACGTGGGGTTTTCTTGTGTCCAAATTTTGAGCCTGCCTTTGAATATCCAATTGCTTTGGTGGTTGATCCTTAGCATTGGTATACGATTGAGCGTGTTTTTCTGCATAAGACTTCCATAATGGTCTGCGAAGGTGAGTATCATATGCTTGACCATGTGTGTATGGGACGTCTGGTTTTTGAAACAAAGATGATGGTGATTCAGGCACAAGATGTGGTCCTCTATTGCCTCCACTATTAGGCCTCCTTTGATCCATGTTGGAGTGATATTGTTGCAAAAGTCGATTTTCCATTATTTGAGACATGTCAAAATCATGAGGAATCTTGGCTCCACTATGTGCCATCACTTGTAAGAAATATTGTCTATCTCTCTTCATTATTTCCTCAACCAATATATTGAAACAAGGATCCATAATGGTGTCTTCCACTTCTGCTGAATGTATGGAAAAGTTGTCCATATTGTCATTGTGTGTATCAGTGTTGTTTATAGTATCCATGTTCTCAACATTTGGAATGTTTCTATAGGCATCCATGTCAAGTAATGTAGTATGATCAGAATTGAAAAAGATATCATTGTCATATTCATAGGAACTCATGTTTACGGACTCTTGAGGCTCTTTAGCTTCTCTCCTAGATTTTTGGGAACGGGTTTCAACCATGAACTAGGTCTTGACCAAGATGCGTGAGACTTAGATGAAAATGGAAAGAGTATGAAAGACCAAGAGTTGGATGGAATGTAAATGAATCTGAGGTTTGCTTGCAATGTCCAAAATGTAAGACCAAGTATGTATGTAGTAGAGTAGGTGTGACTTCCAAAGAGATGATAGTTTCTCTTGATGAGGTAAGTTGACCTTGACTCTAAGTAAGACCAAATGAGACCCAAAGGTGATAGGCCTTGATGAGGGACCACTTAGCAAAATGTTGTTGTATGTAATGTGTTGACAAAGTAGGATGAGGACAAGCAAGTGACCTTTTGACTCAAGTTTAGACAAATGTGTATGTAATGCAAGGTGTAAAGCAATGATGGACTTTGTGAGACCCAAAGATAGGTTGAATGCTAGATGAAAACCCAAAGAGATACCTAGGAAGCTCAATAAGTCTGAAATTGACTGTTCCTTATTTGCTGGATTATAAAAGTTTTCAATTCTGAACACAAACGGGCCTGTATACTTCACAAACGCACTTAAAGGACACAGACGCTATTTTGTAAGATGCAGATGCGCTTAAATGACACAGACGTGGTTCTGTTAGACACAGACGTGTTCTAAGATGTTGTAAATGCAATGTTGCTCAAGAGACACAGACGTGTTTCTGCCTTTCACAGACGCGTTTAGATGACATGGACGTGGTTCTGTCAGACACAGACGCGTTTCTGCAAACTTTGTGCAATTTTTCCAATCTGTGAAGTTGTTTTGTTGTGACCAAACTTGAATGTTTGACTTTTTTTCGTGAAAAGAGAACACAGTGTTGATGAAGACTCAATGTTTGCAAGTGTTTAGACTCAAAATGACTCAAAGAAAGTGTGTTGTTTGGTGTAAAATTATTTTGCATACACTTGAAGACACAAAAGACACAATGTTTTGATGTTTGGTCTTGAATGTTTGAATGTTTAAAATAAGTCAAGGACAATTCTTATGGCTAGCCAAGACAATAGTTGTTGATCCCACATGGAGTTTTCCCCGAGGCTACGCTATTCAGAGCGGATACTTAGATGCTTGACCCCACTGGCTCCACCCTCGGCACTCAATTCTCAAGGCAGCCAAGCATCAGTTCCCATGAAAACTCCTCGTGGTGAACTTTGTATCTCTCCTAAGAATCGTATGTGTGTGGGCCGCTACCAGAGGTCCGACCTCCTACCCCAACAACTAGAAGGATTTTGGCTTCTAAAAAAAAAGGTACTAGTAAGGGCATCCGCTCATGTGGCCATACGTGCGGCACTTTCAGCTCTGTAAATACAGAAGGCTCCAACCGGTAGGGGTTACGCACTACAAATGATCAAATAAATGTGATCAAACGGGTTTATGGGGAGACATAGTGTCGGTATGAACTAATCAGCACACGTTATCCATAGTTTTCACCATGAATACAGTTGTTTATAGTGGTTCGGAAGAGGTGGGTTTTCCTCGCTACCACTTGGGTCATTCTCTCCTCACTAGTAGTCCTAATGACCACACGAGGAGACGGGCCCCTTAAAGATTAAACAAAAAGAGCCTATTTCTCAAGACACCAAAGACAATGGTTCAATTTTAGTGCACCAATTGAAGTGTTTGCTAGTCTATGAAAATAAAAATCAAAAACCCTTGCCAAGGTCCTGCAACAAAGATCTATTAGTAGTTTGGATTGTTTCAAATGATCAACCCTTCCTGCAAGCACACAAGTTAGGTATATTTTAGATCCAAAAGATTATGAAATAGGGGCCTTCAACAAAACAATTTTACTTTTAAGACAAGCTGCACCACTTTTGTTAGCTAGATCTGAAAATGTTAGCTCAAAATAAACTAGATCTGAAACCCAAAATGACAAAAAACCGAATCAAAGAAACCCAAAAATGTAACAACCTCACACAGACGCAGTTATCAGAGACACAAACGCTTTATAACTTCGCAGACGCACTTAGATCTGACATAGACGCGATTAGGGACCACAAACGCTGCTTCTGGACACAGACGCACCTGAAGACTTCACAGACGCGACTAGGGAACACAGACGCGTTTCTCGGAATCTACAAAAAAAAAAATATTGTCAAGGGCGCAGACACGATTCCAGATGTCACAGATGCGACTGAAAACCAAAAACGTGATCTGAAAGCACGCAGACGTGAAAATATCAAAAGTTTGTCAGAAATGTCAGATCTGCAACTTCAAAACACAAAATCTGCAACAAAAGATGTTAAATGCAAAATGGACAAGGGTCCCACAGAGCGTGCCAAAATGTATATGGTGAAAATGGATAAGAACAATGTTGAAAGACTAAATGAATTCAACCACAAAACCCTAGCCTAACAACAACAAAGATCCACCATAACCTATGAAGATTACCTAAGACAATGCAAATCAAATGAAATCACAAAGATTATACCATCACATGTCCAATAGGGTTTGGATCTACATTCTTCCTATCTCCATTGATCTTGCTTGATATATTTGCTCTTAGATTTTATGTGTGCACATGAGCTTAACAAAGAACGGAAATGTGGTTGCAAGTAGGCTTGATTGCATATGAAAGTTCGAAAGTGTAGTCGATTGATCAGTCACCGGGGGTTGATAATGAAGGAAACATCTCCTTATATAGAAGACACTATAAGAAATGGAGGGATAAGATTGAGAGGTGTAAAAGATAAATGGTCAGCTATGATTAGAGGGTAGGTAGAGAAAATAAGAAAATAACGAGAGGGTAGGTAGTGTATGAATTAAGAGATGAATGACATGTGTCATAAGTAGAAAAGGATAATGAATTAATTAAATAAATAAAGATTTATTTAATTAATAGAGGAAGTGGGATCAATTAAATAAATAAGATATTTATTTAATTTAGGAAAAGGATAATTTAAATAAATAAAGGTATTTATTTAAATAAGAAATAAGGCTAGAAGAGGATAAATGAATTAATTAAATAAATAAGAATTTATTTAATTAATAGAAGAATTAGGCTCAAGTAATTAAATAAATAAAGTTATTTATTTAATTAGACATGACAATTTTAGGTGTCTACACAAACATCCATTGTGTCTAGGTTCTTATTATAACTATCATTGTTATATCAACTAAGGTCCAAACTACAATTATTCATCATAAGAAACATACTAAAAAGTGCTCAACTCCACTTATTATGACACCAAACTGATTATAAAATAGCAACTTTATTTATTGATAGTAATAAGTGACATTACATAATTATATCACTCTACTCATGGAGTCAAGGGGGTATATCCTTCTAACTCATCAGAACTAAGTGGGGTATATCCTTGTGACTCATCAAAACTAATTACAATCGACTCAATAGGAAGATACTCTAATAGACGTTCTTCATTTTCTTTCATCTCCTTGACAAGTATAGTCATACTAGTCTTGTTTCCAAGAGATTCAGTAGGTAAAATTCATTTTCCTAGCTCAACATGATTAGGTATTTCTTTCCTCTTTGGTTCAGGAGTTGATTCCTTTTTCCCTTCATTTGGAAGGCTGGGCACTTGTTTCTCAATAGAAGGGACAATTTCTTCTTCACTTAACCATCCTCCTCCTCTTGGGTGGTTATCATCAACAGGTCTAGAAAAAGATATGGGATCCTTTTTGACTCTCAGATATTGTGCATATCCTGCTACGGATTTAAGAGTTGTTTGCTTTGTTCGCACCATTTCTATAAGTTTCAACAAAAAGTTGTTACCCTCAATGTTTAATTTGCGAAGTGACTCGTAGGTCCTAGTGTTATATAACCTAGAGCTCTAATACCAAAATGTAAAGACGTAATTTATTATATACTCAATTATGAAACAAAATACTCTTTATTCTTAAATAAACTCATAATTCTTCTAATAAGTCTATTTCAAATACTTTTCCATCCTAAGCTTTTTTAGATGATTCCAATGATATCATAATAAACACAAGATTTCTATAAATAGATAAATAATTTTCATAAAATAGGAAAATTGTAGAGGTATCTTAATCTTATCTTCATACAATGCTTAGGCTTTTCCAATGCCTTAAGTTTAAATAACAAAACATAAAGGAAAGAAAGAGATGCGTCCTTTGATCTGCAATCCAAGCTATCTTCAATATATTCTTTATAATGAAGACGAGAACAAGATTCGAGTGCTTTTTCTGTCCAACCTTGAAGTTTATACTTCCCTGGAATTCTTGGTCAATCAAGAATACTAGACCCTGCACGAATTGCTTTGCAAAAATAATTCAATAGACAAGATGGAATCTGGTGTGTGCCTAAAATGATACATGCATTTTTTATTTTATGATTCAATAAAGAAACAAGCAAGTTCAATCAAGGATATGATAGAGTGGATAAATAAATGAATCCATCTATTTCAACGGTTATTTGATTACTCGGGCGAGTATAATGTCATGCATAACAATAAAATTTAGTTTGGAAAAAGAAAACTCTCTCTCTATAACCCACATTCGGCACCCATCCTGGAAGGTAACTTTCCACAACACAAGCCTATCTAGCTTTGTTCATATAAATCTAGAATAAATATATATATAGAAGACAATCTTTCATTGAATAGAAATAGATAACATCAATTTTTTGTTACAATCAATTATATCTGACAGGAAAACAATCTTTCATGGATAAACGAATATATATCCAAAAAGAGACAATCTTTCACTTCTATTTTAAAAAGTAAATCAAAAACAAGTATTAAAGTAAGAAGGTGTAACGCATGTATGTATATTTACATATAATTGATTAAAAAAAGAGTACACATTCTTTCAAATAACATTTATTTCGGTCTTAATCTATGTTTTCAATGATTTTCGTACTTAGCTATCTAAATTCAATAATTTCCTTCAACGAGTATTAAATAATATGATATTTCATTTCAAAAAGAATCATTATAACTTCTATTGCATAAAACTAAATCTAAGTCTGATTATTTTCTTTTATATTGATCTAAACAAGCAAATTTTGAAATAATACAATTCTTTTCTTCAAAACTCATATTGGACAAATTATCAAAAACACGACCAGAGACACAGCAAATGGCAAAAATCCACCTCCCCAGGCAAAACTGACCTTTTTCTATGTAATTTTTCACATTCAAAAATCACTAACTCTTGCAAAACTTGATCCATGCGCTAATTAAACTTGGCTATGCACTAAACTATATCAATGCACTACCCTATTTTCTCCATGCGCTAGTCTATCTACCCTATGCGCTAGACTAACTCTACATGCTATCCTTTTTTCTCCATGCGCCAACCAATCTACCCTAAGCGCTAAAACTGACCAATGCGCTAACCTATCCCATGATTGCGCTACCTATTTAACCCTATGCGCTAGGTCTAACCTACGCGCTACATCCCCCTACCCATGCGACCCCCTGTGGACCCTATACGCTAGGTTTGACCTATGCGCTACCTTTTTAACCCGAAGCGCTACCCTATGTTCATCATGCGCTAACCTGAGACCATGTGCTAACCTAAAACTTTCATGCGCTACCCTAAGCATTTTCGGATGCTACCCTAAATTAATACGCTATGCACTACTGAATTTATCGTATGCACTAACCTAAGACTTTTATGTGCTAAAATGTTAAAACCGAATTTCAAAAATCAAAAACAAACCAAAAATGATCAAATTAAAAATCAAAAGGGGTCAAAAGGGTTGACTTACCGGTGGTCCATACGCGGCAGGTCTCTGATGCCTCCGAACACACTCAAATCGATGCATAGAATAGGGAATAGGCATTTTGTCTTCTCTCCAAAATTCTCTTTCTCCAAAGTCAACAAGCACAAATGAGACAAAACAAAGCACTTTTTCCCCTTTTATAGGGTAAAATGAAATTAGGGTTAGGGAAATGAGCATGTAATTTGCTCGCGGTCTCCCTCATACCCTAAAACACGTCAATTATCAGGAGATGAATCAATTTCAACATTTCACTTAGCCAAAATCTTGCACACCAAACGTAATTATCAAATCAAATCAAATTTGTCAAAATTTTGATTCATCTCCCGAGGGGGCATTATCACCATCGTTTATCGAATATGGGGCATTATCACCATCGTTTATCGAATCTGGGGCATTATCACCATCGTTCATCAAATCTAGGGCATCACACATCAAATCTGGGGCACAACATGAAAATCATTAAAAAATGACATTGATCATAAAATCGCAACGACACATCATTTTCTTTGAAATAACATGTGCACACATGTCACTTCAAAGAGGGGCAAAATGTAGACGTATAAAAATGACCATATTCCTAAATGAATATTTTATGTTCATTTCTCTATTTAATTAAATTACACGCATTCCTCTATTTAATTAAGTAAATTACTCAATTAAATTCACTATACCATTTAATAGGATAAATTCATTTTATTCAATTAAAGCCCCTGTCCACTTTTTAATTAAATTCAAATTTAATTAAAATGGTTATCCTAAATTAAATAAATCTAATTTATTTAATTGCAACCAAATTGAAAATAAAGCAATTTATTTTAAAATAAAACCTATTTTCCCTCACCCACTTGCAAAATCCTACACCTCCCACTTGCAAAATCCTAACCCTCTTTCTAGCCTCTTCTAGATTCTTCTAAACCTAATTAATTAACCCAAACCCATCCATTATCCCTTTTCCCTAAATTTGAGGAGGTCACTTCTCAAATTTGGAGTAAACTCTTCAAAAGGCATTAAAGCCTTTATCCATTCAAATTTGGAAGGACTCTTACAAATTTGTCCCCAAAGTCTTCATAACCATTAATGGTTAACTCAACCCTCTTACATGGTTAAAGAATTTCCATAAACTCAACCTCCATCTAACCTAAGGGTCTCATCAAGCATTTATTGCTTTGACCATGGTTATCCTTAATCCTTTGCACAAGAGTTTATCCTTTGGGTAAAAGCTTTATCCAATGGGTAATCTTAACTTAACCTTAACCCTTAACCCCTAGGGTAACCATGAGGTCTTCTCAAGAATTTAATGCTTCTTACATCTCCTCTCAACCAACCTTATGTTGACAATTGTCACCATTTCATTGGTGCCAATTTCAAACATGGATTCCCAACTTTCAAACTCAACCCTTGATTGTCTCTTTCAATCTTGGCCCTCCATTGCCCTATTTTGGCTATAAATAGAGCTCTCCATTCTCCATTTTCATATATCCAAGTCTTTAGCATGACACTTATAATCAAATCCATTCAAGCTTTCATATTTCATAGATGCTCATCATTTAGCCTCTCTTTTAAATAGGAATTAATCTAAATATGCAAATTTAGAGTATGTTCCTTGTCATTTAGCTTAATCATAGACTAATATAGCATGCTAGGATAGTCTTGTTTACTAACCTTGTCATCTTATAGCTAGTTTATTGCATTTGTAGCATCATGCATAGCTTAGGATGCATCTCATCTTAAAATCAACAAAAGCATCCTTCGTTCTTGCATTTGTCATCCCTAAACCATTTTCCTCAAGTGATTTGAGAGCAAAAACATTGGTTTGAGGGACCGTGCAAGATAGAGAACCATGGAACCAACCTTGGGAAGCTGAGCCATACTTCATGGCTCCATAGCTTTCACCAAGAAGTCTTGTGGGTGTGTGAGCAAGGCTCCCTAGAGCTCCATTTTTCACATTTTGAGTTCTATCGACCCGCTTTTCCCGCATATAGTTACTGTTGAACCACGATATGTAGTCCAGTCTGAAGTAGAGGATGGTGCTAGTGGTAGGTCTGTTGGGTTAGATTCCCTAAATACTAACGTAACTTCGATAATCATGTTCTAACTCTTCTTGGTCTCGAGACGCTTATGCAAGGTAGTCTTCTAAAACTTGACTTGTCGGTCCAAGGTTGTGATGACAATACCATGAATTCCCTTGAACCTGTTAAACATTTATCCCCGGTACATCTTGAGCTTATTGACTGTACTCTCCAAGATCAACCTTTGAATATAGCTACCTTTGCCAACGACTATACATTAGCCTCTTATCTTAATGCAGTTTAACAAATGGACTCTTCCACCAATAAAGAAAGTGAGAACATGATAGCAACAGATGTCAAGTATCTTAGTCGCAAAAATAAAATAAAAAAGAAAAATAAGAGTTCTGATGGCGAAAACCACACTGTGGCAGTGTCAGAATCAAAAATAGTAAAAATAAAGGACGTACCTAACAGTGAAAACCTCTCTGACGCACCTGAAGGTGAGATACTTTACATTTTGCCTAATCACTTTCAAGAGAGATCATCAGTGTTAATTGAACCTAAGCATCCAATAAACATTGGAACAGAAGAAGCTCAGCACACCATACATGTAGCTCAATCCTTGTAAGTCGAAGAACTAAAAGAATTTGTTGATTTCTTCACGGAAAAGAAGATCAATTTTGCATGGACATATGCTGATATGCCAGGTCTGGATCCTGACCTCATAATGCATCATCTCTCTATCACTCCTGGAGTTAAACCTGTTAAGAAAAAACTCTGAAAAATGTATCCTCATGTTGCATTACTTGTTAAAACTGAGCTAGAAAAAATTACTAAAAGTTGGATTCATCAAAGCAATTGATTATGCCGAGTGGATATCTAATATTTTACCTATTTCCAAACCTAACAAATCAATATGTGTTTGCATAGATTTTGAAGATTTAAACAAAGCTTGTCCAAAAGATGATTTTCCACTGCCCAACATAGACATGATCGTGGACATGCCTACTGACTATGAAATGTACTCTTTAATGGATGGTTTTTTTGGATACAATCAGATCAAAATTGCACATGAGGATCAAGAGAAAACAACATTCACATGTGCATGGGGAATGTTTTGCTAGAATGTAATACCCTTCAACTTAAAGAATGTAGGCACTACTTATCAAAGAGATGTAACAACAATTTTTCATGATATGATGCACAAAAACATGGAGGATTATGTTGATGATACTCTAGTCAAAACTATGAAAAGATCAACACATCTATCAGAACTATGTCCAATATTAGACAAGATGGAAAAATTCAAACTCAGATTAAATCCCAAGAAATGTGCATTTGGGCTTACATCTGGTAAGCTCCTAGGATATATTGTTTCAATGAAAGGAATTGAAGTGGATCCAAAAAAAGATAAGGTTATCATGGAAATGCCACCTCCAAAGAATGTCAGTCAAATGAGAAGTTTACAAGGGCGACTCCAATAAATAAGATGCTTTATTTCTCAGCTAGCAAATAAGGCTCAACCATTCACAAAGGCATTACAGAAAGGAGTTACATACAGCTGGGCTGAAGATTGTGAACATCACCTGAAGCAGATCAAGGAATATCTTTCTAATCCACCTATATTGATGTCACCAATTCAAGGCAAGCCCTTGATTCTCTCCATATCAGCTACCGATACATCACTAGGGGCACTTCTGGCACAACAGGATGAGAACAAAAGAAAAAGAGCTATATACTATATCAGCAGGACCTTAGTGTCCTATGAGATGAGCTATACTATCATAGAAAAAGCTTGTTTGGCATTGGTCTTTGCATCACAAAAATTAAGAGACTACATGCTAGCACATTCTATCAAACTAGTGACTAAGATTGATTTGCTCAAATACCTTCTAAGCAAAGCAACACTTACAGGGAGATTGGCTAAATGGGTAATGGTTCTTATAGAATTTGATATTTAATATATAGAACGCAAAGCTATCAAAGGACAGGTCATTGCAAATCAACTTGTTGATGCTCCACTTAAAGACAATCAACCTTTGCACATACAATTTTTGAATGAATCCATCATGCACCTTACTCAGCGATCCTGGAAAATGTTCTTTGATGGGTCTTTCACTCAATAAGGTTATGGTGTCGAAATACTTTTTATCACTCCTCAGAGATACTCAATCCCAAAGAAGTGCAAGATTCTCTTTCCTTGTACCAACAATATTGCAAAATATGAAGCCTTGTAAATGGAATCAAGCTGGCTATCGAATGGAAGGTTGTTGAGTTATACATCTATGGAGACTATCAACTAATAATCAATCAGATCAATGATATATATTAGACTCGGGATGAGAAATTGATGCCCTATAAAAGAATGGTTGGTGACCTCAAGAAATACTTTACCTTTATATCATTTCAACAGATTCCCAAACCAGCAAATAGAGCAACATATGTTATGGCTACCTTGGTATCTATACCACAGCTACAAGAATCTGAGTTCCACTACGAATTCCTAGTGGAAGAGTTACATTATCCTTCTTATGATTCCCTTGAGTCCCAAATGGTCTGTTATATCATTGGACATAACTCATCTCGCTATAGCCACATCTACTCTTACTTGTGTGACCAAATTATCCCTGCTAATCTTACCCTTAATGAGAAAAGAAACCTAATTCAAAATGCTTCACGGTATGTCATCATCGCTAATGATCTATATAGGCGAGGTTTGGATAGTACTTTGCTTAGGTGTCTAGAAACTGAAATGTCCCAACGTGTGTTATCTGAAGTCCATGAATGTATTTGTGGATCTCATTCAAACAGTCTTACTCTGGCTCATAAAGTGCTAAGGGTTGGTTACTATTGGCCAGATATGGAGAAAGATGCTATAAAATTTGCTAAAACTTGTGAGAAGTGTCAGCTACATGGAAATCTCATACATGCTCTAGCAAGGGATCTAATACCTTTCATCATACATTGGCCTTTTCAACAATGGGCATTTGACCTCATTGGCCAAATCTATCATGCATCATCTAATGGACACAAGTTTATCATAACTATCACTAAGTACTTCACTAAGTGGGTTGAAGCAGTTCCGCTAATCAAAGCAACCGGTAAACAAGTAGCTCTATTCATCCTTAACTATATCATTTGTAGGTATGGAATACCTTCTTCAATTGTGACTAAAAATGGAGGGCAGTTCAAAAACAAAGATCTAGATGAGCTCTGTGAAAAGTTCAAAATCAAACAGCACTGGTCATCCATATACTACCCTCAAGGTAATGGACAAGTTGAAGCATCTAACAAAAATCTGTTGACTATCTTGCACAGAACGGTAAACAAATCTGGAAAGGATTGGCATCTGTAGATCAATCTTGCACTATGGGCTTATAGAACAAGTATCAAAACACCTACTGGGGCTACACCTTCTTCTTTGGTGTATGGATCCGAAGCAGTATTGACTATTGAGGTGGAAATACCTTCTTTGAGAGTCTCTTTGCAAGGTCTTATTACTGATGAAGACTACATAATATCTAAATTGCAAGAACTCAATTTGTTGGATGAATGTCGGCAAGTGGCATTTGATCATCTGAGAGCATACCAAAAGAGAATGTCTAGAAGTTATAACAAGAAAGTTTGACAAAGATAATTTTAGGTTGGTGACCTTATTTTGAGAGAGAATCCTAAAAATCAATAGTTTCGAGACAACAAAGGGAAGTTTGAACCCAACTGGCTGGGTCCCTACATTGTTACTGTAGTCATTGGTTTTGGTGCTTATCAACTCTCAACATCGAAAGGAGAACTCCATGAACCGATCAACACCATCCACCTGAAGAAATTCTTCACTTAGTATTCTCTGCTCTAGCAAGCTGTACAGCTAAAAAATCCTTTAAAAAATCAAAAAAAAAAAAAGAAAAGAAAGGATCTTTGCCAAGCAGGTGAAAACCTGGTAAACAGGCACCTCTTGTACTCACACGCTCCATCTATCAACGCAAATTTGGAATTTCCTATTTTCGTTCCCACTTTCCTGCATCTTTGCTTTCTCTTGTACATATCTTTTGGCCGCTTCTATGACATCCTGGTTCTTTTGGAACCCTCATGGCTTGAAACTGATCAACGTCCTAGTCTTAGGGTAATCTACTGATCAATTTTACATGTCCTAAGTAGTTTAAACAAGTCATCTTTCTGTCAGTAGTACCAGGTCATCCAATTTGAGTCAGTCACCTATCTCATATCCACTACAGAGTTCTATCACTAAGTAAACAAGCAAAACAAGACTATTGAAAACAATAATTAAATTGTTTGAGATATGATTGAAATTTTCTTTGTGTGATGTCCTTTACATTGATTTTTTATTATTATTCCCTCTTAGTAACTCGAGGAAGTCTATCTTGACTAAGAGGAGCAAGGATTGGGGGCATAATACTTTTCTTTGTTTTCTGCTTGTAGGAATGATTTCGATGATTTGGAAACATCTAATCAGCTGGGTGTTCGTGATAAGTGCCTTCACATTAAGGTGAAATCGCCACACATACCTTGACTCCACTTATTTGTATGCTACAGGGAGGTTGGAGTCATTTCTTTGTCTATTTTGAGGGAATTTATTTAATGTGCAATCCAGATGCATGCGTAATTTATCCAAGGATATGAACGATAAAAAGGTCATTGCGGACAAGATAATTAATATTGCATATGAAAAGGAAGGAACTCTATTTTGCCTGCTCTATTTGTAAAATGCTCAGTGATGAAAATTAAGCATATCAAATCCAATGACTAAGTTTAAGTTGCATTCATTCTAAATTTTATGCATTTCAGGTGATTTCGGCATGATAACAATGATCTCTTTATCTTTTGAATGAGAGTCTGAGCAATCGTCATTTCTCTGCTAAGTGGTAACTTTTTTTCATCATCGTTTCTCCGAGCGAGTACTTGTGTATTGATATATTAGTTGCATACATTAGCATCTTATATAGACCCATACATTTCATTATATACTTATTTTCATTCATATTATTGCATGAAAAATAAACATTTGCATTACTAATTACTCATTTTCATCATTTATTTGCATATGAAAAAGAAACAAAAGAAAAAACATCCATATTCATCTTCATTACATACATCCATACTAAAAAGATATGCATACATATAGAATAAAGCATATAGAAAGACATCTCATAATCAATCAACACAAGTACGATGAAATCAAATCAAGAGCTTGTATATCTCATCATAATCTCAGTGTCTAAGAGTACAAATGATATCAATTGTCATACACAATGTCTCATCGGAGCAAGAATTGTATAAGCTACAAAAATGGGGTATATAACAAAATCTAGGACATATAAAAAATCTATCTCTCTGCCTCTCCCTCATCACCAAGTGGACGAGGTGGTGCCTACTAACCGTCGTCCTATTTGGGTCCCCTAGCTCCCTCAGATCGAGCCATATACTGAGAATATGGAGCAACCTGATGCGCTACTGGAACCGCTACGCTATAAGCTACAACATAATAAGTTGCATGACTTGTCTGATGCAAAACCTCTCGCTAAAGGCATCTCACTCTACTCTCATCTCAACAATTTGTCGATCTCTCTTTGCCAGTTGAATATGTGCCATTGTCAACTGTGACTGCAAACTTGTCACCCTCACCCTCAAAGACCATACTATGTTTGGCACTGCCTACTCTCTCCCCATCTCCCCCTCTCCACCAACCTGCTAATCCCTTTATTGCCTAACCTTCCTAGGAGCCGCTCTCTCCTCCTCACCTCCAACCTCTACTGCCCTAGAACTGCCAGCCTCAACCCCAACAGTTCCTAAAGATCCACCTTCCCCTCTTTGTTGTTGTCGACCTCCCACTGGTGTCCTGCTGCTACTAGCACTAAGATCACCTCCTATCCGTCTAGGTACATCCGCTCTTCATCCCTATACCTGCACTCATCCATGTACCTGACCTGGTACCTATGCATGTGTTGGTGCATCCTCCTCAACCTCCTTTATAAGAGGTGCATGCTCTCTAGGATCTGTAAATCAAGGAAAGGGATGTCTCTGAAAGCAATCTCTATACTGGGGCAATACCCCCTCATCTACCACATCCTCCAATAACTCCCATCTCTATGGTTGTAAACCTATCAACACCTGCATACTCAAGGCATATGATAGTCTCGGTGCCCATCTTCATCTCTCCTCCTCCCCATATCTATCATACGTTATGAACTCCTGGGATATACTCTACAGTCTCCCATACTATCTCAAAACCCTAGTCACTACAAACCACTCAATAATAGTAGTAACTCTGCCAATGAGAGGTCTATTCATGAACATATCTCTCTGTTGTGCCCTCCAATCATCCCACAGCTCTAGACCCCTTTATATTATCCATACTACAGCTATCAATTCATCCAACTGCCTCCTCCAAAAATTAGTCTTGCCCAGGTGGGGCTGTGTAACATAACCTGAATATCGGTATATGATAGGTTGTTGTGCCTCTCTAGAATCATCCACTATAGGTCTACAAACTGGGATATGCTCCCATGCCCATATCTGTAAAACTAAGACACATGTTGCCATGCTCTTCCCCTCACGATAGACAATCTCATGCATCTCACAGTACATATGAGCGAGTAAGCATGAACCCCGCCCTAATCTAACTAGATGCGTCAGCAATCTCTCTAACATTCTACCCCATCCACATAAAAATCCTTGTTGTCCTCTGTCAGGCATCATGAACAACCAATCATGCCAGTCAAAATGCACGCAAGAGGGTACTCTACACCATACCTTCTCATAAATTCATCCCAAGTGATAGCACGATCAAGGATAGTCTCATCATGGAATATACATCTAAGAGCCAAAATACCCAGTCATGAAGTAGAATCATAATCTACTTTATCTCCAGCAAATGGAATCCTCAATATCCTGTAAAATTTCCTTCGGAGTGATCATCATCTCTCCCATCGGCAAATGAAATGTGTTATGCTCAGAATGGAAATTCTCAACTAATGTGGTCAACATACTATGATTCACACGGATATCGGGCATCTATAACAAATATCCAAATACACACAACCCTATGTGACCTCTCTATGCGTCTGATAAATCACACACTAATCTCATCATCAGCAAAAATGTACACCGAAACTGAATATCAGGCAACTGAATCTGCAAAATCAAACACACAAATCGTCAGTACGTGATCAAATTTGTGCTAAAAATGTGATAAACATGCTAAAGAATCCAAATTTACAACATTCAAAATCAAAAATTGTTGTTTCAACCTTCAAACATACTCGTTGTTTTCCATACGAGCTACCACAGACAAGCAGCAACTCGTACGAGCAAACACAACAATCTGCACGAGTAAACAGACCCAAACAACAATTTAATACTCGTCGAATGATTAAATGGTCTCTTAAGAACATTTTTGTATGATACACAGGTAAACACCACACGAGAAACCCTACATTACCATATGATAAAACAAAAAACGTCAGATACTCGTATGATAAACAGTATAACTCCGAACGATAAAACAATATACCATGACTTCAAATGAATTTCAAAATGAAAAATTCAACAAAAATTTGAAAAATTAGAAATTCAAAAGGCTTAAGATCGATCACTTACTGCTGGCGCATAGTTCTGCGATCGATTATGTCATCTCTGGCGCTCGAATCGATGCTCTTGAATCGGAAATGCCATTTTTTTCGCAGGAGGTTTTTAAATTTTGAACTTTGAGAGGTAAAAATGAATTGATAATGACACATTGAACCCCTTATATAGCCCAAACCCTAATTTTTAAACTTGCTCCAATGGACATAAAATTTGTACCCTTGACTAAATAGGCTGTCTTAAGTCCATTTTCGGGGTCGAAATCGAAATCTGTCATCAATTTTCTAGTCAAAATTCACAACATTGACCACTTACAACTTTCATCCTCAAGTCACTTTTCGAATCATTTTGCGTTCAATTCAATTCTAAATTTCAATTTAATTCTCAAATCAACTCTAATTTTAATCTTCAACATCAATCTTCGTGCTCAAATTATCATCACTAAATCATTTTATCTTTTCAAAATTGTTGTCTTTCAATTTCGCTCCCGAGGGGGCATATTCATTACATATAAATACTTATTACATCTTTTTAGTGATTATCATTATTCAAAAGTCTTGAAATTTTTCAAATCTTCATCTAAAGTCGAGAAGAAATATTTTAAGTCAAAGAAAATCAATTAAACCTTGTTATTAGGGGCATCTTAACTCAATCACATCATATTAATTTGAGATTCTTCAATGTCAAATAAAGCAATCTCTAAGGGCATAACATTTTTTGTCCTTATCTGAATCAATCTTCAAATCGATGTTCAGTTTCATCACATCAAATCAAGCTGGACATTCTCGCTTTGCTAATCGGTTCTTCTTCAATCAAGTTTGGAATCGGTTTTATCTCTCGCTCAGCCGATTCTTGTTCAATCAAGTTCAGAATCGGTTTTATCTCTCGCTCAGTCGGTTCTTGTTCAATCAAGTTCGGAATCGGTTTTGTTTCTTCACTAAATCTAGTTCAATCAAGTTCTAGATCGATGCTTGCTTGTTGATCCATCAAGTTCAAGAACGGTATCTTGCTCTTTGTCAATTATTTTTCAATCAAGTTCAGGATCCGTATCGCTTTAATCAAATCTGTTCAGTTTCATCACTTCAAATCAAAATGAACATCTCACTCTTCATCGATTTGTGATCCATCAAGTTCAGAACTGGTTTCTATTTGACATCAACTATTCTTTGAACCAATGTGCTGCTCGCACATTAATTCAAAGAGGGGCAAATGTAATACCCTAAAAATGGTCACCTAAACCATGGGCCCCTAATATTGACAACATTACCAAGGTCCTAACCAAAGGCAATTAAATCAACCTTGAGCACCTAATTAATTAACTCTTCAATCATTAATGTTACATGGCAAATAAATCACTCTATATTAATTAAATCATTCCAAGTAAATCATTTTGATCAATTATTCTATTTATTTAATTAAATATCCTAGCATATTTAATTAATAAATAAATTTGCCATTTAATTTACAAAAAGAGATTAATCACAAAAAAAAGAAATTAATCTACAAAAGAAAGAGTTAAATTGAAAACAAAAGAAAAATATTAAATTGAGAGAAGAAATCAAATTTAAGATATTTCTTTTTCTAAAATTGAGATAACTTGAAAAATCAGAAAAGCAATTAAATTGAATTAATCATTTTCTCTAAAATTAAAACTCAAAGATTTTCTTGAGGAAAGAGGTTCAGTTGCATTGAAAAGGCTTTTTCTAAATAATGTAGACACCTAAAAGTTGCACAATGAATTAAGTGAATTTTATTCATTTAATTATTCGTAATTCTTCCAATTAATTAAATTGAAATTTAATTAATGTCCCTATTCTTCTAATCACCTATTAATTAAATTAAGATTTAATTAATATACCCTTCTTCTATCTAAGTCATTTAACATTTAATTAAATCCCCCTTCTAGCCCATTTAATTAAATTTACATATAATTAAATCCACCCACTTGCAAAATCCTACAAATGCAAGTTGCAACCACAATTGAAATTAATTAATTTTCTTTTAATTAAATTCCCCTCCATCCACTTGCATTTTCCTACATCTCCCACTTGCCTCTCTAAACCCATTTCTAGATTCTTCTAATCACTTCTAAATTAGCCTAACCCGTCTACTAAATATTGTCACGTCCCTAAGCAAAGGGAAGTCACTTCTCAAACCCTCAAAGTCTTTGAAAACCATTAAAGGCTTTATGTCTTCAACAAGTTAACCCTCAAAGTCTTCCTAACCAGTAATGGTTAACTCACCCTTGTGGCATGGTTAGAGACTTTTTGCCTAACTCAACCTTCATCTAACCCAAGGGTCTCATCAAGCATTCATTGCTTTGACCATCGTTATCCCTTTAACCCTTGCACAAGAGTTTATCCTTTGGGTAAAATCTTTATCCATTGGATAACCCTAACCTAACCTTAACCCTTACCTCCTAAGGTAACCTTCATGTCTTCTCAAGCATTTAATGCTTCTTTCATCTCCTCTCAAGCAGTCTTTTGTTGACAATTGTCACCATTTCATTGGTGAGAATTGTAAACATGGATTGATTAACTTTCAATCCTGGCCCTTGTTAAGATTATCCAATCTTGACCATCCATTGCCCTATTTTCCCTATAAATAGAGCCCATTCCTTCTTCAAAACGATCAAGTCTTTGCGCATCAAACTTATAGTCTCATAACATTAAGCATATTATCTCTCTTTGATAGAATAGCATTTTAGATCATTTTGATAGCATTATAATCTTAGATATATCATGTTAGCTTCATCTTAGTATCATTTTCATACTAGTTCAAGCTTCATATCAATATCTTGCATCCTATCATCATATAGTTTCATATATAATTCATCACTAGGATCTTGGTTGCATTCCATTTAGATCTTAGAATCATTTAAATCTCATTCTTTAGGTTGTCATCTTAAAGAATCAAGTGCTCTTCCAAGCTGAGAGCCACCTTGAATCTTGAAGATCCTTGGAGATAGAGGAACATGAAATGATTTTAAAGAGTTTAGATTCATTTAAGTTGCTTTGTTTGGATTTCTAACCTCTAATGCAATGTTTCATGTGTGTGTTTGAATTGTTTTCTCCTCTTGCAAGTTGATACCACATTTCCAGCATACAAATAAAAATCTTGAGCTAATTTTATCTCATGTGCATGGAATCAACTAAATTTTATCTCAAGTTCATGGAAACAACTA
Organism: Cryptomeria japonica; assembly: GCF_030272615.1. Taxonomy (NCBI): domain Eukaryota; kingdom Viridiplantae; phylum Streptophyta; class Pinopsida; order Cupressales; family Cupressaceae; genus Cryptomeria; species Cryptomeria japonica. The sequence goes on from NC_081415.1 coordinate 328,818,824, forward strand.
ATTTTATGTCCAATGCAAACTTAAACGTATAATCTACAAACTTTCAATCAAGCTATAATTAGAATCTATCTCAAGATTAACTTAATCTGATCTCTCAATTATTTCAATTAACCTGGATTGTGCTTTTTCCTGAGGAATCTCAACCGCTCATTGTTAATCGATCTTCACCGTTGCTCTCTCTTTTGAGTCTCTATAAATTCAGCCATTCATCTCTCATTCAAGACACCTTGGAGATTTATTGTTATTGTGCAGTTTTTGCTCTGGAGTCATTGAAAATATTGTGCTTTGAGATTATTACATCTTAGTTTATCTTTTTGCATACTTAGTTTAATCGTTATTTCTTGCATTCATTTAGCTTAATATTCATTCATTTAGCTTAATATTCATTCATGTAGCTTAATCTTGCATCCATTTTGCTTATTCTTGTGCTCATATAGATTAAATCCTTCATCTTGGTGTAGTCTAGTCACTGGTATTGCTTAGACAAATTTGAGAGAAAGTCTATACTCGCATCTTTTAGAAGGCAATAGGTTGATTTGTTATGGTTTTTATATTCATGATTATATTTGTCTAACCATGCATGCAATGAATTAATTGAAGTGTTGTGTCTTACAGCTTGCAAACTATATCCACTTTTCACACACACAATAATGACAAGTGTGGTGGAAAGAGACACTGCACGGGTCATCCGGTGTTGTCATTTATGGAAACCCAAATCAGTGTATCCATCCACGTTGCTATATTAGATCATATCAGAAGTCAGATTAGAGATTGGTTCATGTCCGACAAGCTTAGAACATAGCATCTAACAGAGTTCGGTATTTTGGATAGTATTTATTCTCAGGTTAATATTTTGTGTTGCGAATATGAAGGAAGGTTTATCGATGTTTGGACTAACTTATTCTAGAGTTTTAGCATCTAGTGATTATTTGTGTGTGAGTTAGAAGCTTCTGTGTATCAGTTTTTGGGTTAATGGCAGACTTGTGTGGATAATCCTTATGTGGATTATGTGGAATGATCTTGATGATTATTTTTATGGTCCAAATATTGTGTCCAGTAGTTTCAATAACGTGTAATCAATTGTTTTGGTCCACATTAGTATTTGGGTTCAGATCTAGCCAACAGTTTGTACACGTTTCATACAATGCAAGTTTTCTTGAGTCGACATACAATTGATTTAATTTCTTATTGCAGATATATAAGATAGATTCTTTTGATCATTTTGGGGGAGAGAAAGGTTTTGTTGTTAGATTGTGTGCAGTTCCATGTGTGCAGGATAGAGATTTGTGCTGCAAATCTTAGCAAAATAGTGAAATAGAGCAGCATAAGGTGGAGTATGAAAAGTGTGTATAATGTGCTTAACCGAAACTATAAACAAGAATTTGTAGATGCTACTCTTAATTTAAATAATTCAATGAACTTTTTTAATTGAGTTGTAGGTAGTGAGCCTCTCTTTTGAGCAGTGAGCTCTGGGTAGTGTGTCGCCCAAATGCATGTGCATTCTCATTGAGTATACTCATATTGTGGATTCATCCCCACCGTGGTTTTTCCCTTGACCAGGTTTCCATGTATAAAAATCTTGGTGTTATGGTGTTGTGGTTGTTTGTTTTGTGTTCTTGCATCTTTCTTTTGATTAAATGCATTAAGTGGTTGAAAGAATTGATTAAAGTTAAAGTTTGAAGAACACTAATTCACCTCCCCCCCTCTCAGTGTTCCCCTTGATTCCAACAAAGTGGAGAGTTCTATAGGACTTTATAGTAATAAAAATTATAGAAACTTGGAAGTATCATTATTTTAACACCAGTAAGAAATTAAAATCACAAATTTTCAAACTTTTAAAAAATTAGCCATCCAAAATTTTTAATAATTAAAACTGAAAAAATTAAAAATATTTTATAAAAGTTTCATGTGAAAAAAAAAATCTAAATTGATATGAAAAACCTCTACCTAGGCCCACTTGAAAAAACATAAAAAAAAGGAGGAGTGTGAATCACAAGAGCCAAAGCAACTGAAGGAGTTGAGGCCTCATGGTCAAGAGCAACACCAACAACAAAAGTAATTGGGGCCTCCAAATCAAAGACAATCTCCAAACTCAAAACCATAAGAAAATCATGGTTAGCATCATTCCACCAAGAGGAAGAATGGAAAACCTTCGAGTGAGGTCAAATTGAAGCCAAATGACTAGTAGAAAAAGCAACATCTAGAATGAAAAGGGATGCCCTCATAATCCAAAGGTTGAATTCAAGAGTAGTCCCCAACTTACAAAACTACCTCAGTAGGAAGAGGTAAAGACAAGTCTAGCTCCACGAGGTTGCGACAATAAGTAGTATGAGAGAACATGGTGGTAGAATTACCTACCATAATAAAATGACCCAAAGAGTCCCCAACTCCCATATAATAAGAGTTTCACTAGAAATGAAGCAGGAAATTTGGAAGGTGAATCCAAACACAAAGGTTTGAGAAGAAGGGCATGCAATCCCCAAAACCAAGAGTGGGGATTTAAAATTGCAATATGATCATCATTTGAATTAAAAACCAAGACAATCCTACAAGGGAAATATTAATACTACCCTTAGCAATGGGATGTCAATACTTAGAGATATAGAGGTTTAAGTCTTTGATATGAAACCACGATCTATTAAATCTAAAAATAAGCCCCTTATAGACAAAATAATTCTCATTCCCATGAACTTCCTCACCCAACACTACCATAGGAGGAAAAGATGTTGGATTTTAATTAGACCTATACAAGAGAGGAGGAGTCCTATCCCAACAAGAATAGACACTAACAACATTAGAAATATATTTTACAAGACAAGTCATAGATCCCACCACAACTCCATCATAAGAGGTAGGGGATAGATGGTATGGCCCTGAAAAAAATCCCTCCATAGTGGCGATACCAACAAAACCCTCCACAACAATAATAGAGGGCCGAAGAGGAGACACAACAAGAGAAATGACAACATCGATAGGAGAAAGATCAATCCTCAACTGATGGGATGGGGTTTGGGATAGACTAGCCTAGTCTATGCTCTTGGATCCTTTCCTTGGATCACCTGATGTTCTCTTCACACCCTAGGGTCTCTAGGACTTCCCTTGCTTGAGGAATCCCCTGACCTTGCCCAATCCACCTACCAATGAGTTGCAATGCTGCTCCTAAGGTCTCACTTACTCATGAGACTCAAAACCCCTTACTATGGCTAATAAGGGCTTGGCTTGTCCTACTGCTTCCTAGGTCCTAGCAAGGTTAGGATAGGTCTTAAACCATGTTTTACATCCATCCATGTGCCCCCAAGAAGTTGCAACCTTCATCCCTCCTACCGATTCCACCATTTTGCTCATTTCCCACAAAATAGGGCTACAAGGAAAAGCCCCTATTAGGCCTCCAATCCGGACTTTTAGGGCTCTCTCTTGCAAATGATGCACGAACTACACAAACTCCCAAAATGGACTACCATTCATTTGGCAAGGGCTCAAGGATTTCTCTGGTTTTGGGCCTCCAAGTGGTCGTACAGTGCCTTGGGCGAATTTTGGGGTATTAAAGGGTTTTGTGTGATAAACCCGCATCAGCCCCTGATATAAAGTTATGTAAATAATATTAAGGATATGGATCGAGTAAATAAGATTATTGTAAATACATGACTAATACGATAAAATAAGTATTCTATTAAAAAGAGGAAATATATTTAATATAATAAGTATAATATTAAAGAGTAAATACATTTATATAATAAGGAAAGAATTAATTAAAATATCATATATTTAATTTAATGAAAGAAGTGTTATTTTAATATATAACAAATAAAACAAAAAGTATTATGTTTGATATTATTAAAGCAAATAAAACCAAAGCATTACATTTAATATTAAAGCAGACTTAATATCATTATATTTAAAAAGCCACCCCCTCGATTCCCCTGCACCAAGAGGTGCGATGGTAATCACAGCATGGGCTGTGATTGCCACCGCACCCCTTGGTGTGGAAGGGGATCATGGAGGTTCGCATCCCTTCACAAACATATAAAGGGAAGCAGCCACCACAAAGAAAGGAGGAGGGAAAAATACAGGAGAGCAGCCAGGAGCAGACCTCAGGACCAACAAGTAAGAGGTAAGGTAAATATATTATAAATTAATATATTAGTATGAATTAATATATGGGAATAGTAACCATTGTATATTTCATTAAATATTAATTAGGTATGATAATTAATAGATGTTAATGTTAATTAATATATGTTTCATTGCGCATTAATTAAGGATGATAATTAATATGTTAATATTAATTAAAGTACATTTCATTGAACAGTAGTAAGATTATATTAAGGCATAAAACATGTGTATATTAAGGATTACAATTAATTAATATACTAATCTATTCATAAGGAATGATCAAGGAATATAGATGTTATCAAGGAAGGTATAATGCATATGTCAATAATGATAGGGTATATTTAATATGAATATATGTTAAAGAATACATCAGGAATACATGTTAACATAAAATGTAGATTAGGAAATTAAATAGTACTAAATCATCAAAGTGCATTATAAATACAAATGTAAACCCATGTTGGAGGCTATAGGGAGGAAACTCCCTTAGTCTAAGGAAGGGATTATGAAATCCCTAGGGCAATATATATACTGATTATTGATATGCATATGTAGGGCTTGGTTGATTAAGTTCAACCAAGAGGAGATGGATCTAGCCTGTCCACTCCGAGGACTTAGGTGATGGGATGCATCACCCAAGGCAAGGAATGACTCATGGTTTTCCTTGGAGGGCTTGGGTACACCCAAGACAGGAATCAAAATAACCTTCGATTTCCTAGAGGGCTTGGATGTAAGAAATTACATTCAAGACAGGAGTCAAATTCACCTTCGACTTCCTGGAGGGCTTGGAACCAAGATAGGTTCCAAGAAGACGAGCTTCACGGCCGCCTAAGGACATACTTTGTACGGCATTCATATCCTTTTTTAGATTAAAATGATGATTATGTAATTAAGTATTTTAAAATTCAATGGCAATTTACATTTTATATATATATATATATATATATATATATATATATATATATATATATATATATATATATATATATATATATATATATATATATATATATATATATATATATATATATATATATATATATATATATATATATATATATATATATATATATATGTTTGTTGTATTCTAACAATTTGTTTTTGCAGGATAGTGATCCCTAAATAACAGGGACATTACATTTTGTGAGGGTTTTTATGGTCTGCCTGGGTCACAATGTATGTTTTGTGTTTTAACCACATTGTTTGGATTGGTGGAGGCTCCTCCTTCACACCAATTATGCTTCACTCACCCCTCTAAAACCCCTCCAAAGGGTGCCTTCTTCTTTGTCCTTCTTTGCTCTCCAAGACCTCTACAACTTGACCCTTCCTAGCCGGGCACTGTCCAGTCTCGCCTAGGAATGGGTCCTTATATGGCCTCCTTGCATTTCCAAGGGCCCTTCTTGCATTGAACTATAGTACAGGGTCTATACTTCCATTCCCCATGGTTTCATGGTGATTCCACAATGGGGAATGGAGTTATGAGCCCATTTATTCAAACCAGTCCAAAACTGGACAGAGAGAATGCAAATTACAAACTATTTACAAACACACCTCACTTACAAACCAAAACCTGATCTAATTGCTCAAAATTAAATTTAACACACCATACAAGACACTCCACATAGTTTTGCATGAAAATCAATCCATTAATGATCTTTCTTTACTCCATTTGTGCCGACTAGCAACAAAATGTGCAGTCACAGTCAGTTAGTTTGCTTGGGTCGTACAACATCTGACATCCAACCCATTAACTTAGGGTTTTCAAATATTTATACTTCCCTATCCTCGGTCTATGTGCCCATATTAGGGTTGTCCATGCCAAACTAAGAATTTTGGCCACTAGGTGAAAAAAAGTTGCTTGACAACTTTTAAAAGTTGTCATGCAACTTTTGCAACTTTTGAGCAACTTTCTCAATGTTGCTTTTCTTGACTCCTAGACCCACATTGGGCAAACCTAAGGACACCAACATGCTAAGAAGGACCCCTAATCACCTCAAAGGCACACATACCCTCTATTTTCAAGAAAATCTCAATGTTGACTTATGACCCTAAGACCTCAACTAGGACCCTACCTAGGACCTATGAGCACATGGCTCTTTATTTTATTTACAATGGCTTCATAAAGAAGCAAGAACACAAACAAAACAAATGGTGGGAGCCCTTTGAAGGGTGCTCCTGCACCATACTCCCCCTCTGCAACAAGCTAAGGAATTAGGGGAGTGAGAAGAGCCGGATCAATGCCTAGCTTCTTGAACTTGCTCTCCTCCACCCAAGTTGCTTCAAATATAGGTTGGCCTGCCCATTTTACCAAGTGCTCCATGTAGACCTAGTGTCTAGTAGACTTCTTTTCTCTTGACTCCAAAATCTCCTTTTCTATAGACTGCTTCACTTGAGGTAAGGCATTCATATCCAAGTCTTGTAGTACCTTGGCTTGGTTCTCAGTTTGCCCTTCTATCTCACCCCTGTACATGATCAGATCAGCAACATTGAAGACTGGTGAAATGGCTAAGTCTGAAGGAAGTTCAACCTTATAGGCATTCTCACCATATTTCGCCAGAATTCTACAAGGTCCTACCCTCTTCATTTGCAGTTTGGTAGGCTTACCACTTTGCATCCTAGCTTTGCTCAAATGGACCATCACATAGTCACCCACCTTGAGCTGAACCTCTCTCCTTTTCTCATCCATTTTTGCTTTTAGTTTTTGAGTGGATTCAAGGATGGCTTTCTTGACTTGCTCTTCGACTTCCTTGATGGTTTGAGTGAAGTCCTTAGCTTGCCCACTCTTAATTTCCAAAGTACCACGGTCTCTCAACTCACATACTCCCCTTCGATGTCTGCCATATACAACCTCAAAATGACTTCTACCAGTGGTCCTATTCACATTGTCATTATATGCATACTCTGCTTGAGGAATGATTAGGTCCTATGTCTGCCCATATTCCTTAGTTAAACACCTCAACGAGTTGCCTAACACCCTATTGATGACTTCAGTTTGACCATCAGTTTGTGGATGGTAAGCTAAGCTAAATGACAAGTTAGTTCCTAGTCTCCTCCATAATGTTTGCCAAAAATGGCCCATGAACTTGTTGTCCCTATCTAAAATAATGCTTAAAGGGAGTCCATGAATTCTAACAATCTCTTTGAAGAAGTGATGTGCAACATAGCTAGCATCATGTGTAGTTTTACATGGAATGAAATGGCTCATCTTGGAAAATCTATCTACTACCACATAGATGTTGTCCATACATGTCTTTGTCTTGGGAAGTCCTACTACAAAGTCCATGCTTATACATTCCCAAGGCCTATTTGGTACCGGTAATGGTTGATAGAGACCAGCATTGCTTGATCCTCCTTTTGCTCTTTGACACACACCACATTGCTCCACATACCTCTTCACATCTCTTGGCAACTTTGGCCTATAGTAGTACCTCTGTACTAAATCCAAGGTTTTGTTGACTCCAAAGTGTCCAGTTAAACTGCCATTGTGTTTCTCTTGGATAAGGTTTTCCCTCATGGATCTTCTTGGCACACATAACTGATTACCTCTGAACAAGAGACCATTTTGGAGAGTGTAATCTACATACTCACCATGGAAATGGTTCTCAAACTCCTTGCAAACCTTGTAAGCTGATGAAAAGTCTTCATCTCCTTCATAGAGGTCCTTGAAACCTTCTATTCCCATGCTCTGCAACTGTAGTTCTTGAACTGTCAACAACTTCCTGCTTAATGCATCTGCCACCTTGTTGAGTTGCCCCTTCTTATGCTTGATGGTGAAGGTGAAGGATTGGAGATATTCCATCCCTTTCAAATGCCTATTGCTAAGCTTCTCTTGAGTGTTAATGTAACTCAATGCCTGGTTATCTGTGAACACCACAAACTCCTTTGGAAGTAGGTAATGCCTCCATTTCTTTAGAGACTCCACTAATGCATACAACTCTAGGTCATAGGTTGAGTACTTCTTCTTTGCCTCATTAAGCTTCTCATTGAAAAATGCCACAGGTCTTCCCTCTTGACTCAACACACCCCCTACTGCAATTCCACTTGCATCACACTCCAATGTGAATAGCTTGCCAAAAGTAGATAGGAGAAGGATAGGTTTTGTGGCTACTTCTTGCTTCAACAATTGAAATGCTTTGTCAACCTGCTCAGTCCATTTAAACTTAGTTTTAAGGCCTCCTTTTATGGTGTCAAGGACTAGTGCACATATGCCACTGAAGTTCCTCACAAAATTTCTATAGAATTGAGCTAAACCATGGAAACTCCTAACTTCAGTTCCTGTTCTAGGTGCAGGCCAATTCAAGATTGCCTCCACTTTGCTTGGATCCATCTTCAAGGTTCCTTTAGACACCACAAATCCTAAGTAGACCAGCTCTTGCTTCAAGAAGTCACACTTCTCTAGGTTGATGGATAACTTCTCCTCATGCAACCTCTCTAAGACTAACCTCAAATGCTCAAGTGCTCCTCTTTGGTTCTGCTATAGATGAGAATGTCATCTAGGTACACCACCACAAATCTGCCTGTGAAGTCTTTTAACACCTCATTCATCAACCTCATGAAGGTGCTTGGGGCATTGGTGAGTCCAAATGGCATCACGAGCCATTCATACAACCCTTCTGTGGTCTTGAAAGCAGTCTTCCACTCATCACCCTCCTTGATTCTAATCTAGTGATAACCACTTTTAAGGTCCAATTTAGTGAAATACATAGCACCTCCTAAACAGTCCATCCAATCCTCTATTCTAGGAATAGGAAACCTATACCTTATGGTGATCTTATTGATTTCCCTTGAATCAGTTCAAATTCTCCACTTGCCTCCCTTCTTTGATGCTAGCACTACCAGGACTGCACATGGGCTGATGCTCTTCTTAATCAGTCCTTGTTCCAATAACTCCTGCACTTGCCTTGCTACTTCCTTATTCTGATCAGGTGTGAGCTTGTATGCAGCTTTGTTAGGTAGGGATGCTCCGGGAACAAAGTCTATTTGATGACTTATAGACCTTCTTGGTGGGAGTGTTGCAGGTGCTCCATCACTCACTATGTCCTTATACTCTTGCAACATTTGCTTCACCTCCTTGGGTACTTCTACCTGCAACTTGTCTTCTTCCTCCTTTGGTTTCACAAAGATGGCACACTTCACTATCTCTTCCTCATGTAGCAAGTGTAAGAACTCTTTAATAGTAGCCAATAAGACACTAGGTGTTCTTGAAGTTCCCTCTTCATTCTTTGTCAAAGACTGAATCTTAAAGGTCTTGTTGTCCTTCTTGAATGAAATGGAGTTCTCCTCTCCATCATAGATCACCTTCCTATCAAATTGCCAAGGTCTACCTAGTAATAGGTGACAGGCATCCATAGGTAACACATCACAAAGGATCTTATCCTTGTATCCTCCAATAGAAAACTCTACCCAAGTCTGTTCATTGACTAGCACACTCTGCTCATGATTCAACCATGTCACCTTGTATGGGTTAGTGTGGGGTATCCTTGTGAGTTTCAACTTCTTGGTTGCTTCCTCTGATATTATGTTATCAGTTGACCCTGAATCAACTATCACCTTGCAAACTTTACCAAGGATCTTGCATCTCACCCTAAACAATGCTCTCCTATGCTTAGGTTCATTCTTGACTGGCTATCTTGTCAAGACCCTATTGAACATCAGATTTTCTCTAGTCTCTAATTCAATATGGTCCACTTCAGGTGTCTTGTTGCTTGAAGAGTCTTCATGTGCATAAGAAACCCTCTTTCCACTATTTGATGATGTAGGCTTGTCAGGGCATCTATATGTCAGGTGTCCCAATTGACCACAATTGTAACGTTTCATAGTTGCAAAGTAGGAGTTACCTCTACTAGTACCTCTACCCCTATTTGGACCACCTTGTGCACCTCTTCCTCTAGAATGGCCCCCTCTGAGATTGGTTTCACTGCCATGTTCAGTCAACTTGGCTTCTCCTTGGTTCCTCTGCTCATTTTCCTTGCTTTGGTAACCACCTCGGTGATTCATTTGTTCTCTACCTCTACCTCTACCCCTGTTATTGGAGTCTCCTTTCCTTTTGTTCCTCTCTTCCACCTTGATAGCAAGCTGATGACATTTTTGAATAGTAGTAGGAGTCCATAGGCTTATCTCCTCTTGAATGTTCCACTTTAGGCCGATTAGATACCTAGCCACCTTAATAGATTCATCTTCTTGGACTTTGGATCTAAGACAAAGTTTTTGAAATTCTTCGGTGTAGGAGGTCACATCAAGGTCTTTTTTCTTCAAACCCTATCTCTTCTTATGAAGCTGGACTTCATAATCCTCTGGTAAGTAGTTCTCTTTGATCTTACTCACCATGGCCTTCCAATTGGCAATAGGTAGCTTCCCCATGCTAACTCTCTCTTCTTGCAGGTACTTCTACCATGTCAAAGTTGTTCCCCTTAATCTTGATTTGGCAACCTTAACCTTTTGAGCCTCTATCACTCCCTCACACTCAAAGTGGTTTTCCATGCCCTCAATCCATTCCATGACAGTGTCAATGTCCATCCTTCCACTGAAATGTGGCAATCCTTCAAAAGCTTTGGTGTTCAAAGCCTTAATAGCCTTCACAAATGGTTATTCATTAAACAAGGGATCTAGTTCAGGTATAATGTCATCTATGTCTATAGTTTTCTTGCCTTTATCCTTGGTGTCTTCTCCCCAAGGTCCTTGTGTCCTCTGATCCACCACTTCCTGCAGCTTATCCCTTATCTCACTCATAGCTTCTTCAAGGAGTCTATTCTTCTCCTTCTACTCTTCTACCTCCCTAGCCAGCTCTGCATTAGTGACAATTGTGCTTTCCCCTACTGATTCACTAGAATACAGAGACATACATGGTCCACCAAACCTTTAACTGGCTCTGATACCAATCTAATGGGATGGGGTTTGGGATAGACTAGCCTAGTCTATGCTCTTGGATCCTTTCCTTGGATCACCTGGTGTTCTCTTCACACCATAGGGTCTCTAGGACTTCCCTTGCTTAAGGAATCCCCTGACCTTGCCCAATCCACCCACCAATGAGTTGCAATGCTGCTCCTAAGGTCTCACCTACTCATGAGACTCAAAACCCCTTACTATGGCTAATAAGGGCCTGGCTTGTCCTACTACTTTCTAGGTCCTAGCAAGGTTAGGATAGGTCTTAAACCATGTTTTACATCCATCCATGTGCCCCCAAGAAGTTGCAACCTTCATCCCTCCTACCAATTCCACCATTTTTCTCATTTCCCACAAAATAGGGCTACAAGGAAAAGCCCCTATTAGGCCTCTAATCCGGACTTTTAGGGCTCTCTCTTGCAAATGATGCATGAACTACCCAAACTCCCAAAATGGACTACCATTCATTTGGCAAGGGCTCAAGGATTTCTCTAGTTTTGGGCCTCCAAGTGGCCGTACAGTACCTTGGGCAAATTTTGGGGTTTTTAAGGGTTTTGTGAGGGTTTTTATGGTCTGCCTAGGTCACAGTGTATGTTTTGTGTTTTAACCACCTTGTCTGGATTGGTGGAGGCTCCTCCTTCACACCAGTGATGCTTCACTCACCCCTCTACAACCCCTCCAAAGGGTGCCTTCTTCTCTATCCTTCTTTGCTCTCCAAGACCTCTGCAACTTGACCCTTCCTAGTCAGGCACTGTCCAATCTCACCTAGGAATGGGTCCTTATATGGCCTCCTTGCATTTCAAAGGGCCTTTCTTGCATTGAACTATAGTACAGGGTTTTTACTCTCATTCCCCATGGTTTCATGGTGATTCCACAATGGCAAATGGAGTTATGAGCCCATTTATTCAAACCAGTCCAAAACTGGACAGAGAGAATGCAAATTACAAACTATTTACAAACACACCTCACTTACAAACCAAAACCTGATCTAATTGCTCAAAATTAAATTTAACACACCATATAAGACACTCCACATAGTTTTGCATGAAAATCAATCCATTAATGATCTTTCTTTACTCCATTTGTGCTCACTAGCAACAAAATTTGCAGTCACAGTCAGTTAGTTTGCTTGGGTTGTACAACATCTGACATCCAACCCATTAACTTAGGGTTTGCAAATACTTATACTACCCTCTCCTTGGTCTATGTGCCCATATTAGGGTTGTCCATGCCAAACTAAGAATTTTGGCCACTAGGTGAAAAAAAGTTGCTTGACAACTTTTAAAAGTTGTCATGCAACTTTTACAACTTTTGAGCAACTTTCTCAATGTTGCTTTTCTTGACTCCTAGACCCACATTGGGCAAACCTAAGGACACCAACATGCTAAGAAGGACCCCTAATCACCTCAAAGGCACACATACCCTCTATTTTCAAGAAAATCTCAATCTTGACTTATGACCCTAAGACCTCAACTAGGATCCTACCTAGGACCTATGAGCACATGGCTCTTTATTTTATTTACAATGGCTTCATAAAGAAGCAAGAACACAAACAAAACAAATGGTGGGAGCCCTTTGAAGGGTGCTCCTGCACCATCAACCCACATGTAGAGGACATAACTGGAAGAACTGCAACAACAAGTTGATTCAAAATTAGTCCCGAGTGGGAAGGGGAATGAGAGAGAGCGATCATGATTCTTTGTTTTATTAACAATAAGTGTTAAAAAGTAAATTTACTTTACAATATGTAGTAAGTTTCTAAATTCATACTAAAAATATTGGCAATTTTATTCCATCTCTCAAAATATTTTATAATATATATGTATTTTGATTAAAAAAAATTACAAAATGATATACATTAATATAAAACAATATAGATATTAGTAATAAATGCAAAATAAATAAATTTATAATTCAATTTTTTATAGATCTGTTAATGGGTTCCAGAGGGTTAATCCTTCTCAACAAGTGGTGGATAAAACAATCTGGAAGTCGTCGAATCAGGGTTGGATCAAAGTCAATTTTGATGGCGTGGCGCATGGTAATCCAAGCCCATCAAGTGCAGGTTGTACAGCTAGAGATTTCCATGGTCATAAAATTGCTAATTGGAGTCAAAATATTGGTATGGGATCAAATAATGAGACCAAAGTTAAGGCAACTCTTCTGGTAGTTAGATTAGCTAGGAGGTTAGAAGTGGAAATTTTACAGCTTGAAGGTGATTCTCAGATTATCATCCATGCTATCTTGAAGGGTGAGGTGGATAATTGGAAGCTAAATTGAGAAATCTGATGCATTAGAAATAATCTTCCATATTTTCACATATTTAAAGTGATCCACATCTTAAGAGAGGGCAATAAAGAAGCAAACTTATGTGCAAACCAAGCTTTTGATTTACAAGAGGGTGATACCAATTAAATGAACATTTCACTCCCAAATGGTAATATTTTTGAATGATTTTGAAGTCTTTATTAGTAGGCTCCCATTTACTTGTTGGTAGTGGTTGTAGGTGAAGCCAAAACAATTTGATTGCCTTGAAAAAATTTGTGAGCTCGTATGAGGGGCTTTAAATTCTTATTAGAGGTTATTACGATCGAGTAATTCAAGATACATGCCATATTTATGAAGATCTTGACAAGATTATATTGAAGTATGGTTGGAATTTGAGTTTGCAACGTTTGGATAGAGTGGTAGCGTCCTTCACATCTATGTACTGAATTGAACCAAGATAGTTTGAAGGCATGTTCATTACTCACTTCTCGAAAAGCCATAAGCATTTATGGAAACTTCTTCAAATTGGAGAGTTCGATCCTGGATAAGTTGGCGTGTTGCTCGAGGAGAGTTAGGGCGACATTTAAGTTATCAGGAGTTGTTTGTTCTTCACAAAAGGTGTTTCTTTCCTAGCAGAATATCACACATATCTATCTAGCTATAGTTAGAGAGTCACTTCTCAAAGGGAGAGTTTTTAGCCACAAAGAAAATGGAACCTAACTTCTCATTGCAGGTGGTGAAACCCATGATGGCCTTTTAGGGCCAAATCTCAGATGAGAGATTGTAAAACATTTTCATGTTTGATGATATAGATTTCCTTAACCACGTCAAAATTGTTTTGGGGGATGAGTATTTGAAGGCATAGTTCAAATACAAAACTAATGTTGATATTGCCTCCATGTTTGTGACTTAGTGTTTCAAATTGGAATTTAAAGAAATGGTGAGTTGGGTGGTCAATGACTATGTTAGAAAGGAATGGTGTGGGGGCCTAGAGAGTTTGATGAGGATGACGTGAGATGGTAAATGTTTCATATGCCCAGATGGTGTTTGGCTACATGTGAGTGAATTCACTCTGCCTCTGTGTCCATACCTCTATGGAGTGCAAATTGCAATAAAGAAGTTTGTAGATATTTTTCTCAAATCAGTATGCATGGTCTTAAGGAAATCTTGAAGGCTAGGAAATAGCATAATGTGAGAAAGGAACTGGAGAAATGGGGTCCTTATGGAGTGCGGTCAACACCATTTGCTACGACATCATCTTCGAGACATAAAAGAGGTCAACCGTGAGGGTCAAAGAAGAAGAAGTCAAGACGGACATTATGGATTGGCTTCCCACCTGAGAACAAAGAGGTTGCAAGTGGTTCTGAGGCTACGAGTGGTCGATTGGTGGCATCAAGCGAAAAAGGCAAGGAAATTGTAATAGCAAACTAGAATAGCCCGTGTCAAAATTTTGTAGTGAACTTCTCAATGTAGTTAGTGTTGTCTTCAAATTGAAAGATGTATTTAGGTGTGGATGTTTCAAAAGGTAGGAAGGGAGACTTTTGCTAGGTGTAGGTATTTTCTATGCAGGATGGGGGATAGTTTCGTTTTACTAAGACTATAATACTCTATAAAAATAGGTTGGGATGTGGATATTATACATGTTTGGTACTTTGATGATATTGTATTTTCCTGAAAATCTTAATAAAAGTAACTGTAGTCACACAAATCTGTCCAGCTTAATTAAATAAATATTCGATATTTATTTGATTAAAAATGCACTAGCCACCAGTTAATTGAATTAATATTTAATTAATTCATCTCCAAACATTCTCCTATTAATTAAATAAATTATTCAATTTATTTTAATTAATTCACTATACCAAATTCACAATCAATTAAATGAATAAATCATATTTATTTCATTTAATCCCCTTTTCCTCTTTTAAATAAATTAAATAAAACATTTATTTAAATCATTTAATCCCCCCCACTTGCATTTTCCTACAAATGCAACTTGCACACATTTATTGAAATAAATGAATTTTTATTTTAAATAAAATCCTATTTTCCCTCACCCACCAAATCCACTTGCAAAAATCTAATCCCCTTCTAGATTCTTCTAACCCCTTCCTAATTAGCCTAATCCATCCCCTAATTATTGTCACATTCCTAAGCAAAATGGAGTCACTTCTCAAAGACTCCAAAGTCTTTGAAAAGCATTTAATGCTTTGTGTGTTCAACAAATTAACCCCCAAAGTCTTCCAAGACCACTAATGGCTCTTACATTACCATTTATGGTTATTTCAAACTTGTCTCCCCAAACATTTATTGTTTTGACCATATTTATCATTTTCACATTTGCACAAGAGTTTATCCATTGGATAAAAGCTTTATTCTTTGAATAAAGAGTTTATTCATTCAACTAACCTTGACTTTAACTTCCAAAGTCATGTCAAGCATTTAATGCTTATTCCCTCTCCTCTCAACCTATCTCACATTGACACTTGTCATCCTGGGATTGGGTTGAAAGCCCTCACATGGATTTGAAATCATTCAATCCTGACCCTTGTTGAGATTGCTCAATCTCAACCATCCATTGCTCCATTTTTCCTATAAATAGAGCCCATTTCTTCATAATCCAAATCTTGAAAACTTGTATGCATTTAAGCTATAGGCATTTTAAGAGAGCATTTTAGCATAATTAACTAATATGTTGTCATTTTGGTTAAAATAAATCATTTTAGTATCAATAGCTTAAATATTAGCTTCTTTATTTACATTTAGAGCAATATTTCAATCTCAAACCTACATAAGCATCCATAGTGCAAAAAGCTGCTGAGAACTACACTATTTTGGAACTTGGAGAGGAGAGGAACAAGGGAGAAGGAGCTAAGAGCATGCTAAGAGGCATTTGGAGATGCCTCATTATCTTTGTTTCATTAGTTAGAGATATTAGCATGATTTTAGTGTCTCTCTTGATATGTCTATTTAGATTAGTTTTTGATTAAATAACACTAACGGTTTTTTTGTGTGTTTTGTGTTGTTTCTCTTAGACTAACCTTGTCCATTTTGCAGGGCATCAGTAACATTTACCAATCAAAAATAATAATTCAAATTTTATATTAAAAATATTATAAACATAAAAAGCATTTATATTATGTTTCTGAAAATATTTTAAATTAATATATGCTTTTATATTAAATATTATAAAATGATATATATTAATATTGTAACTTAAAATATTATATTATAATTACTTTTTATTAGGAATGTTAATGCATTCATCAAGTTTTTTAAATGTCAAAGCATAAATCAATGAGAGCCAAGAATCAAAATAGGTTGACTAAATTTCCTAATATTTATATTTTGTCAAATTTCTTTCAAAATATATAAATTGCTTTATCTATTGTTCTATTGGACAATAGTACTCTATTTTTGACTATTCACTAATTTTTTTTGGGCATTATCATAGTATTATAAATTGTTTTATCTATTATTCTATTGGATTTAATAGTTCTTTGACTATTCACTTAATATTTTTTGGCATTTTCATAATATTATTTTAAATAATATTAATTTAAAATTAAGGTCTCTATTACATAATCCTAATTATTTTGGTTTTATTTGTTTTGAGTATCCAATCATTGATAACTGGAACCATTTAATTTTTAATGATAATTTAAAAAATACATAAAATGATTTTTTTTATCAATCAAAAGCAACTAAGGGGTTGCACCCAATTATATTAAAGTATTAAAATATTATACATGATAAAGTTCATTTGCAATAACTAGCCATTAGTTTCATATTGTTATTACTACCCTACCAACAACATCACTACTAGACTGCACTATAGGGACATATCTACCAAAATGTCTCATAGGACAAAAGAGACATATACTACCAACAACAAACCACTATTATTGTTTGTACATAGTATATTTGTATCCAAAGACCTAGACATATAAACAAGGATTTTGACAACAAACAAAAACAAGAAAATTGTCTAGCAAAAGACTATCCATACTACTCCACCATTTTGGTTACAAATCTAGATTTCACTAGGCATGAGGGACTACAAGCCAAGTGTTTATCCTGATCCACCATCGTATTATCAGAATTGTCTCCTTCCATAGGTTTTTGTTTGATTGCCTTCTCAAAACCATCTGCAACCATATCACACTCAATCAGGCCTTCATCAAGAAGGTGTTTGTGGAACCATCCATATTTATGATTTGGCATCAAAGCGAACAATTTCTTTAGGAAATTAATGCACCTTTCCACTGCAAGCTTTCTGCAAGAAGTTGAGTTTGAAATTGTAGAGGAAATCAGTGGGGTCTAGTCTACGTCATGACCTTGCCTTTGCACCACATATAAATCCTTTGGAAGAGGAATACCCTTACAAACAATCACATTTTCTAGGACATCACCAAGATCCCCCATAAATTGATTCTTAAGCACACCCTAGCATAAATAATTTGCCATTTCCTTGGATTCACTTGCATTGAGTAGGGAAGTAAGAAACATCCAGATGAGATAACAACATTTACTCGGTGATGATTAATTGTCTTAAAAAACTCATTGCCCAACACCGTTTTCACCGCATGAATAACTAAGTCATGGCTCAACTTGAGCACACATTTAAGCCTCTTCTTAGAGACCTCCCTGAGAAAATCCATCATACATTCCTTATAGAGTAGCCAAATAGGACTATCCATCTCACACTCACACCTACCACCACAATTATCGGACATAACATAATTTAGAATTATGAAACAATCATTACAATCACCATATAAAGGCATTAAACCACATCGCATTAAAATCTTGATGTCGTGAACTATGATGACAGAACAAGCCTAGAGGGAAAACAAGAAAAATGCATGATTCCTAAACATTTAAATTATAGAGAGATAAGATTTTTATAGTCCATACTAAATTATAGAATGCACAGTATCCTTTTTGTACCATTTTCCAGCTCGCCTAGTCACCACTAAGGCCAATAACTAACTCCCACCTTTCAAAAGTATGATATTTCATTAGCACACCTAAAGCTCTATCACGTGTTCACTTTGAAGCCAAAACTATAGATATCAAATTTGGTGGTGTGCTTTGTCACCTCAAAAATGTGGGATATGGAAATTATGGCAACACGAGCTCATCCTATCAAAGAAATCATTCTCCAATATGTCCATCTAGTAAGCCCTGAAATCATGCCTCTTCACCATTGCCACCAACTCCCTTTAACCTTTCCAAGTCATCAACTGCCTCAAGGTGTGATCAAGGCCATATTGGTCAACTCATTGACCATCTTGTTTCCTTCCTTTTATACATACAACACTTTGAATTTTTTTAATTCTCCTACCACTTCCCAAATTGGGATGATCCACTTCTACAACTTTCAGTTAGGAGTATGTCTCTACCAGATGGCATTGGTTGTGCTCAAAGAGTCACCTTCCAAATGTACCTTTGTGGCTTTGAGATCTCTACCACACTCCAGTCCAATCAAGGTCACCTTGAATTTTGCCTCATTGTCAGTTGTTATCCTAAGATTGATCGATCTTTGAGCTAGAATCATACCCATGTGGTCTCTAGCAATAAATCTAGCTCCATTAATTCTTGGATTGCTCTTGGATGCTCAGTCAAAATTAGTCTTTATCTAGGCCAACTCTGGAGCAGTCCAAGAAACACCAGCATGAGGGTTCAGAGGAAGATCAACCTTCTTTACCCCATTAATAGGAGAAAAATACATAAAATTATTTATATCAAACATATAAAAAATTTAAACGTGTAACTTTATTTAACCTATTTATATAATGATGAGATGTCAATACTTTTTTATAAAATAATATAATAATTAATATATAATAATGTAATATACTTTGAACTTTCACATTATTGATTTTCCAAAAAAAAGGTTCCCTGCTTCATTATGCATAGCTATGGACCTAAAATGGAGAGCAAAAGGTAGAGCGAAAGGCAGAGCGAAAGACAGAGGTGCAAGAAGCAGAGGAGCGCACATGAAGGGCAGTATGGAGATGATGCGGACATAGGAATGCGAAGACCTATGAAATGGAGAATATTGGAAGTGGACTAGAATAATCACAAAACCCCTTGTGAGGAGCAATCAGAAGGAGGAGCATAAAATAGTGGAGATAGTTTAATCCATCACCATTTCACAGAAAAGGAGAAGCCATCCGGCAGCATTGAAATTGACCTAACCGAAGACATTGATAATGAGAATCTGATCTTTGAGAGTCATGGGATCATTGCAAAAATTGTGGGACCAAAATTACCAAGGAAGGATATCCATTCCTAGACCGAGGAAAATTGGGGGAAGAACATAATGATTAAATTTCTGCCCAAAGGCTTCTTTGTAGCAGTTTTTCTTGAAGAAAAAGAACAAAATCATGTTTTGTATCTCAAAAACTGGTTTTTGAACAATCACCCAGTGTATATGCAGCCCTGGTCTCCAAATTTCGATCCCACATCGCTGGATGTATATGATAAACCTGTATGGATCCTACTATACAACTTACCAATCGAATATTGGAGCGAGACAAGCCTGGAAAAGATTGGAAGAACCCTTGGAACTCTACTGGAAATTGATGAAGATATAATAGAGGGAGACCTATATACTTATGGCAGACTCAAAATCGTTGTCGTAAAGACAATTCCCTCTTCGGTGATACTACTTTCAACGAATGGTGAATGGAAACAGCAGATTGAAGTGGAAAAAGAAATTAGGGCTTGTTCAAGATGTAGAATTTTATTTCACAATTCAGACAAATGCAGATTATTTGTGAGAAAGGCCTTTAGCCGCCCTCCCAGAAAACGGAAACAAGTATGGAAAGAAAAAGAGAAAAAAATGGAATCAAAAACCCTACTCTTAGAAGGACCTAAATTTACCAATCATGAATTTAAACAAGATGCAAGCATGGTGACCACGACACAAGACAACCCAGTGGATATGAACAATGATATGCAAATATTTCCAATTGAAAACCCCCTGTTGAGGTCGCACTTCAAGAACCTGATTTAGAAGCATCGGAGTCAAACAATAATGGAGATGAGTTGAATTTGGTAGTTCCTAGATGCATCAGTCAGTCGACCAATATCATCCTTGGGGGTGCGAAATGCACAAGAGGGAGGAGAAGCCATAAGACAGTGCGGGAACAAAGGGCAAATGAGAAGAGTATTGTAAGTATGTTAAAAAATTTGAATCGCTCCAAGGGAGGAAAGGCCTCGCTTGGGGGACAATGAGGATTATTTCTTGGAATGTCAGGGGCCTATCAGCCCCTGACAAAAAACGCTTGGTCAAGAGAACCTTGGCCAAGATTGATGCAGAAATATTCATTCTACAAGAAACAAAGCTAAGTAAGGATAAGGCGGTTGAGTTCATCAAATATTGTTTCAAATGGGAAGGCATTTTTTAGGATGCCAGAGGCGTGGCTAGGGGTTTGGGAATTTTGTGGAACCCCTCGAAAATTGATGTACATCCTATTGCATCATTTGACCATTGGATGGCCTACACCATTGTCTATAAACAATCAAACCTCTCCTACCTGTTATTCAATATTTATCGACCTATCAAGACTGAGGAAAAATTGAAAGTCTGGAATGAAATCATTAATCAAATTAAGGCATTAGAAATGGATATGGTCATAGCTGCTAGAGATATCAACGCCCTTTTGGACATTGATGAGAAGGTGGGAGGTCTCCGAAAACCTTCAAAAGTGATGGAGGATTTTAGAGATTTTGTAGCGAATTGCAAGCTGATCGATATCATTCCTAAGAATGGAAAATTCACATGGACTAATAGGAGGCTAAACTTTTCCAATATATCTGAAAGACTTGACCGATTTTTGGTGGGTGAGAGGTGGATTAGTTGCAAGTATTCATTGGAAACTGAAATTGTCCCCCAAATTGGTTCGGATCATCTGCCAATATCCCTATCCATTGCACAGGACACTCGTAGCAAGAAGAGTCTCTTCAAAGTATTGAGCATGTGGTGGCGGGATGAGAGGTTGCTTGACAATCTGAAAGAATGGTGGAATGAAGGTAATATCTATTATGGGTCTCCTAGCTTTAAATTTGTTAAAAGAATTAAGTTCCTGAAGAACAAAATTAAAGATTGGAACAAAATGTCATTCAAAAATGTATTTGTGGATAAAAGTAGAATTGAGGAGGAGCTAGAAGAAATTGGAAATTGGATAATGCAATTCGGTATGACCAATGTTGAATTTGAATTGGAGAAAAAACTTAAAACACGGTATATGGAAATTTTAAAGCGGGAGGAACTGTATTAGAAAGATAAGGCTAGTGAACTATGGATTGCTAAGGGAAATCTCAATACTAGATTCTTTCATGCTTCTTCCAAGGCCAGAAGGATCAACAACAAAATATGCTCAATCAAAGATGAGAATGGGATTTTGAAGACCGAGGCCAATGACATTGAGCTGATTGCTCTCAAGTATTACATGGACATATTAGGGGGCATTGCGTAGGAGTCGAGTTTAATACCAATGATTGAGGAAGTCATTAATCCTCAAATTTCTAGCTCTGATTGCGATATGTTACTTGCTCCTTACTCTTGGGAGGAAATTAAACATGCCACATTTTCTTTGCATCCCCAAAAGGCACCCGAACCGGATGGCATAACGGCAGAGCTTTTTCAAAAAATTTGGGATTTCATGGGGAAGGATATTTGGAATGTGATTGAGGAATTCCGGAAAAAGCATAAATTTGTGAAAGAGATCAACCGCACTATTATCACACTTATTCCCAAAAAATAGGTTTGTGAATCCATGTCTGAGTTCCGCCCAATATCATTATGCAACACTATCTACAAAATAATATCCAAGGCCATGGTTGAAAGATTGAAAAACCTGCTTCCAAAACTTGTGTCTAAAAATCAGAATGGTTTTACTCCGGGTTGTGAAATCGCGAACAGCATCATTCTGGTATACGAAGTCATACACTCACTCCATAAAGATAAATTGAAAGGTATGGTTATCAAACTATATGTTGCCAAAGCATATGATAAAGTGATATGGAATTTTCTTATACGAGTCCTGGATAGATTTGGATTCCCTGCTAGTTGGCTTGAATGTATAAAGTTCTGTATTAGCACTGTGAGTTTTTTCATTCTTGTTAATGGCAATCTGAATGGGTTTTTTGGTGCCACAAATGGTCTGTGACAAGGTGATCCATTATCCCCTTCACTTTGTTCTTATGGTGGAAGTCTTGGGGAGATTAATCAGGAAAGACATAGTGAAGGCATTTAGCGAGGAATCAAAGTTCATGAGCAATTTGAGGCCATTACACACTCCCAATTTGCAGATGATACAATAGTATTTGGAGAAACGTACATTCGGGAAGAAATTGGTATCAAAAACACACTAGAGAAATATACAATGGCATCAGGACAAGTTATGAATAGAGAAAAATCCCAATTACTGTTCTTTAATACTTCCAAGATGGCCTAGATGAGAATTGCACAACATCTGAATATAAAAATTGTTGAGCTCCCAATCAAATATCTAGGGATTCGGATTGACAAAGGTTGCAGACAATCTCAAGTTTGGGATGATGTTATAAATGCATGCCAGGTAAAATCAGAGAATTGGAAGAATAGGTGGTTGTCCCAGGCGGGTAGAATCACCATGATTAAATCAGTTTTATCCACCATCCCTATATACAGTATGTCATGCTTCAAAATGTCGGTCGCTGCTGGAAAAAATCTGAACAATCTACTCAAGAAATTTGTTTGGGACGGTGCCAAAGATAATAGGAAAATACCACTAATTAACTAGGACACATTATGCTTGATTAAGGAAGATGGGGGAGCTGGATTAAGAAAAATGGAACTTCAAAACTCTACCCTTGGAGCTAAACTCTCATGGAAAATATGCAAAGATCCCCAGAAACTCTAGGTTAGATTATTTCAAAAGAAATAACTGTACTCGGACAACCCTAACCAGATTCTCACAGTGGCCAACTCGGGCCGGGGCTCAACCACATAGAACTTCCTATGGGATAGCAGACATATTATCACTAAGCACATCTCTTGGCAGATTGGGAATGACAGATCTGCATTGTTTTGGAGAGATTCATGGAATGGGTTTCCTTCTCTCTATGAAACATTTGAAGATAAAGAGTGGATTAATCTAGTCGAGGATAGTATTGGGCGACATGTATGCAACTATATGGAAAATCATGAAGACACAAGTAGTCTAAGAAATTGGAAAAGAATAGATATTGGTAATCCTGTACTATGCACAAAACTTTGGGAAGCTTTAAAAGATAGGAAATTACCAGCCTCCTGTGAAGATGATAACATAATTTGGTGCACCTCAAAGTCCGGGGAGTACAGTGTCAAACTAGGATATGAAATACAATGACATAGGGGTACTTATGATGCATGGCCTCACAAACTTTGCTGGAGTAAAATAATATTGCCAAAAGCAGGGTCATTTCTGTGGATTGCACGGCACGGTAGAATCCTGACTGGTGATAGACTTAAAACTATAGGCATCTCGATTCCCAATCGATGTGTGATGTGTTGTGCAGATGAAGAGACAACCAACCATTTACTCTTTAAGTGTCCAGTGGTAGAAATTTGTTGGAATTGGTTCCTCGCCCAGATAAATTGGTCCACGGCTAAGAACGAAATGCTCTTGAACTTTCTGCTATCCTGGCCAATCAGACAAAAGTCAAGGTGGAGTGACCTATGGATGGTCAATCCATCAATGATTGTTTGGCACATCTGGAAGGAAAGGAATTGAAGAATCTTCAAAGGAACATCACTATCAGATACTATGTTGATTGACAAAATAAAAGGAGCAATCGAAGAAGTGATAAATGGTAAGATACTAAAGGGTGGCCCTAATAAATACAATAATTGGGACTGCGAAATGGAAAAGTATTGGTCTCTTAGAAGATTAGATAATTTTGCCCCTCTAAGAAGCCAGTCGACAGAAAATCTGTCAAATGGAAGGCTCCTCCTAAAGAATGGACAAAACTCAATTTTGATGGAGCCAGTAGGGGGAACCCGGGGGAATCCGGTATTGGTGTAATAATCCAAGATGAGCATGGTAAAATTATCAGCGGACTATATGAAGGAATTGGATATGCTACAACAATGAAGCTGAGATCTGGGCTCTGGAGGCTGGACTATGACTCTGTATTAAACAGAAGATTACACAAGTCATCATCGAAGGGGACTCGCAAATTATAATAAATGGGGTGACCAAGTCAAAATTTCAGAACTGGAAACTCAAAAGTGGTTGCCACTAATAAACAAACACCTAAAAGCAATCAATAGCTATGAAATAACTCGTGTGTATCGTGAGGGCAATCAAGTTGCAGACTTTCTGGCAAACCTTGGGATCGAGAGGAAAGGAGGTCTCATCTCTTTCAATCATGTCTCGGCCGCTAATGATATAACAAGACAATGTGTGAAGGACTGTTGTATTTCCCCACGGCAAGGAATTGGATAACAAATCAGCTTTAATCGGATCCACACCCGAGTATGGGTTATAGGTGGCAGTGACATACACCTTTGAAATGCGCAGAAGAGTATGAATCTGGGTAAAAGAGGCAGATTGCATATGCTTTGATCACGATTTCAAAAATCGGTGGCAAATTGATTCTTCACATGGATATGCCTTGGCCTGCGCAATTGGGAAGTACTAGATGTAGTTTGGGACACACCATCACTATGAGATTGCCCAAATTCAGAGTAAGAATATGGTGGATTTTGTGGAATGATGATAATTGGGAACCGGATCATGCTTATCTCCATAAATACTTGCCAAAAGAATGGTCTCTTAGAATTGTCTGTGCTATGGATGTAAATGGCTCATTTTGGAGATATTAGTTGTGTTAAGTATAGCAATGCGCTGGGAACACAGCTTCAAAACTTATTTATCACTGAATAATTCAATTATGATGTTGTTCTGAGATTAATTGGCATCAGTCTCAATTTCAAAAGGCATTGGTGTGATGCTACTATCCTGGAGGTGGCTCTTATGCCCCTGGTTAATGTCATAGATTCAGGGGAGCGTGCAGTGGAGCTTTTGGATGGCTTTGTGAAACCATTCATCGTGGACTATGTGGCTAATGACATCCTAAGTCTTGGGGAGGGAACCAAAGTGAGCATACTAAAGGTTTATTTCCAGGTCAAGGAGTACTTTTCCTCGAAACCAGAGGATGCCCCTAAGGATGCCTATGAGGATGTTACGGAGGATAGTGATGGTTCCATGGATAGCGAAACCGGACAAGGTGTTGGCATGGCGGGAAGTGTGGCTGGAGGAGCGCGAGCGTCTGAAGGTATTTGGGGAGAATGCATGGGAAGTGTTCTGGTGCGCAGTATTCAATGGGAACATGGCGCCATTCAGAAACTTGACTGAAGCTACGGAGTGGTGGCTTCCTGAGCAGTCCACCAGCAATGCTATTAGCATTGGAGAATTTACGGCGGTGATTTACCAAACATTAAGTGGAAATATGTAACTTGGCTCTGTTGTATGTGGACTTTTGCTCTCTTTTGTATGGTATGGCTGGTCAATTGAAAGATGCATCTAGCTGAGACAGTGTTGCTATGATGGATGCTCGAAAACTTTATGTAATTATCTTTTTAAAGTAATATAGGGCGCTATCCCCATAATGATAGCACTTACCTAAAAAATTAAAAAAATGTAATATACTTTGATATATATTAATGTAATAATTATAATTATATAATAATTAAGATATAACTAATATATAAGAAGTTGTGGGCATGGGGTCCACTCCCATATATAAAGATAATAAAAATAATCGTAACAACCCACAAATGGGGGTGCAATCAAAGGTCCCCAACCAAGCTTACCACAAAAAAAGGCCCAATATGGGCCAAAACAAAAAAGGTTATTTCTACCACTAATAGTAACGAACCTATGAAAGACTCTATTCAACACTCCTACACCTAGGCAAGAAACTTCCTGACAACGCATTTGGTTGTAATGAAGTAACTAAGTATGCACTTATTTCCCCTTCTTGGAGGACCTCAATGTTATATGAAGTTGTGGGGTATGTTTCCTTCTCTTGACTTTTGTCCAACCTTAATGTTTTGGATGGCATTTTGCACCACTTGAACTTTCTACATTTCCTTGCTCCTTTAAAACACTAGATGAAGGAGATCCAATAACCCCCATTCCCTGAGAATATTTCATCTAAACATGAGAGATTGAAGATTTCACAATAGGTCTAGAGAATCTAAAGGGAGGGGTTCCCTAAAAAGAATCAGTACAACTATGGGTTTGGATCAAGTGCCCAAAATCACTTGCCAAAGGCCAAGATTGATTTTCCTTTAGTTATGTATAATGTACATCAGTCTTCTCCACATTGTTTAACTTAGAATCTGTCTTTGGAGAAGAAGAGGGAGAGGCCTCCCTTTTGGGATATTTTTTCACCCTATAATGTCTCCCTTCCACCAAGAGGCCTCCCATCTAAGTTGTGTATTAACCATTGAGTAGTTTGTAGCAACATGCCCCGATTTTTGTAATATCTCCTACACTCAAAAATTAATCCTTCATAATCCAAATACTGTGTCCAACTGTGACCATTAGAATTCAAAATAATTTCTACTGGAAGCTATTTTGTGGTGTTCAATTCCATCAGAATCCTAGCATAAGTTGTGTGAATGAAGTCTCTTGATATATCATCGAAGTACAAAAATCTGCCAAAGGAGTTTCCAATTGGAGTAAAGTAAGATTCAAGCCAGTATAGTAGAGGAAGATTTAGGAGGTGAACCCACATTGGTATAATTGAAAATATTTCAGAAGATGGATTGAAGCTTGGATGATATTATTTAAGCATCGACATACTCTCTTCCCACAACCCAACATAGTTGAGGATATAGTTTTTGTCTTTCTTGCTATCAAAAACCACTATGAAGAAGCCTCTTGCAGCCAAATGAATTTCTATATTTTCTTCCATGAGTGGGAGCCATAAACTAGAGATCCATTCATATAGCTCAAGGTGACTAGGCCAAAAGTGGCTAAATTGCTCTATAAGCCCATTCTCATAATAAAATTTTTCATTTCCCTGCATCTCCTTCTCCAAGTTGACATCAATGTTCGATTATAGGGGCTTGTCTAATGTTTGAACCACCTTTCTATATTATAGGACTAGAGGGGCTCTACATAAAAGAAAAGGGTGAGGGAAATTTGATGCCAAAATGAGCCACCTCCACAAATCAAACCT
This sequence comes from Cryptomeria japonica, assembly GCF_030272615.1. Classification (NCBI taxonomy): domain Eukaryota; kingdom Viridiplantae; phylum Streptophyta; class Pinopsida; order Cupressales; family Cupressaceae; genus Cryptomeria; species Cryptomeria japonica. Next base: position 328,846,316 of record NC_081415.1, read on the forward strand.
TAGCATGAACAAAACCCTCGACAAGTTGTGACACTAAAGCCGACACCATGGAATGAGGAGATAATCTAGCCTTCTTCACTCCATGGGCCTTTGCAGGAGAATCCCTAGACAAAGTCACACCCTTCATAGGCAAAGCAAAAATCGTTGGATGCAGTAGAGCCTCCTTGGTCAAGTTGCATTTTCCATATAAATAGACAAAGAGGGAGCAAAATAGGGTCGTAGTGGAGGCATTATTTGTTTTCCTAAGATCAAAATTTAAGCAAGAGGAAGAGAGCCCCAACTCTGAAACCTTAAGAGAGGAATGCTCTTGTGGAGGATAGGAGGAATTCCTGTTTACAAGCTTCAAACCATCTTCACATAACATCCTTGCACTGCAAGAAGACAAGATAGAAAGAGCCAAGTTCAAGGATGTGAAAAAGTGCACACTAAAGGTGTTTCCATTGCACAAAGAAGTAGTATCTAAATCTGCCCTAATCGTAGTAGGTTGCACAACTACCAGTATAGACATTTTTCAAAAAATAATGATATATTAATTATATATTAAAATATAATTGTATAATTAAGACAATATTATATATGATTATTAATAATAAATAATATAATAATTATATATATATAAAGGAGTCACACCCCATATATAATTAGAGAAAACAATAAGATAAAATACATCCCTAACAAATAGGGGCACCACAAAGCAAAAATAATGCTCCTATCTCAAAGTGCTTGGAATCCAAAACAAATTTTGTAAGAGCATATTAGCCCAAATTTTGGGATGCCTTAGATCCTACCACGACATCCATGTTTTCTCTTTTGTTGTTGATCTTAAAATCAATTTATGTTTGGTTGAAGAGGCATTTTTTTTCGCTTTACCTCTATCCAATCGTGATCCATTGGAGATTCAACATTGATTTAATCTTGCATAGATGCTTGACACTCCTTGGAGAAGTCTAGAATTGATGATGTTGCGAAAGATGAGGTTGTTGAGATACTATTCTCAAGTTTGTCAGGTGGAGCATTCCCACCAACAACATTTAAAGAGTCCACACTCATAGGGCCTAAAGGCAATGCAAATTTTACTAGGGGAGCTTGTGAAAAAATCTTATCAATCTGGGAGTTGGATGAAATCACATAATGTGAGTCTCAATTGTAATCCACTAAGTGGGCTTACCACCTGTTTCCAAATTACTATGCTTGTGTGTAGTTATTTTTTGACATTAAGGGGTGAAGTGATCATAGAGAAGCATTTTCTACATCTGAATGCCACTTTTTCATAGTCAAATAGTTGCAACTAGCAATGATCACCCACCATCAATGAAATCTCAGCTAGGGGCCCTTTGGAAAAGTCTATTTCTACATAAATTCAAGCTCAAGTGGAACTTTGGAGTTAATAGTTTCGTCTCAACAACAATGAAATTTCCCTAAGCCATTGCCAATAGCCTATAAGCAATCCAAATCCCAAAATTGGAAGGGGAGATAGGGTAAGTGCACTCAAAATTAAGCAAAGGTGAAGATATTTGTTTGTGGATCAAAAGAAGGATACCACAATTGCATACATAGAAAATCACCTTGGAAAATCCAAGAGGAATTTTATAGCACCCAAACCTTATCTAGAACATACTCAAATTCAAGAATGAAAAATCCCCTTGTGCAAGGAAAAATGCAAATTTCTCCTTCTATAAATTGTTTCCAGTTTGTTGAGATCCAATGCTTGCAAGTTACTAAGAATTGGCCATACTTTGGAAAATCTACAAATTAGGGCATGGTATTGCATGAAACCCTCTCTATCACTTGCCAAAGCATCCATATGGACTTTTGGAATAAAGCTTGAGTGATAAATTAGGTAGAGCTGGGTTGATCAGGGATTCCATGACCAATGAAAGATTTACTCAAAGGGGTCAAGGGAGGCATCACACATGGAGGACCCTGCATAGTCTACCTTAATACGATCCCATCTTGCTAGGATAATGAGTGTCAATTAGGGTTTTGGAATTGGGATTGCAAGTATGGATGAAGATCGCCTGCCTTAGCTCCCTATAGAGCTTCCTTGAAAGAGGTGTGAGATCATTGCACATAACTAGAGCCACTCTATCATCGATCGAGCCGTATTCTCCTCTGTCACCAAGAAATTCACTCAGATCAAAATCACTAGAAATTACAACCTACGTAGGGAAGAAAGTCACCAAAGAAGTGTGCAACATTGCGGAGCATTTGGTACCCTTACAATTACTACTAATAAATAATGTTTACTTATTAATTATGATTATAATACAAGATAAATTATTACGTATATAATTATAAATAATACTAGTTAATGCTTAGAGGCATTCTACAATGACAACAATGGGTGGAGTGTAATGGCGTGAGTGTGTTAATTTTAACAAAAACTCTTACCTTTTAGCTTAATTTTGACAACTATTCACATGTCAAAATATCAATATTAATTATAAACATAATCTTTTCAAAATAAACACCACATAAAAACAAAGATATGCCCTCATCAAAACTATAAATTTTAAATAGATGTATAAATATAAAGAAAAAACAAAAATATTAATCTACCATTTCATAAGCACAATGCCTAACAAAAATTCAATTAAAATATATATTTAATAAATTTTTATTTATAATGATTTTTTTGAATACTGATAAGAAGTTTAAAATTTAAATAATTTTTATCAAAATCTAAATATTTGTATATGTAGTAAATATAATTAAAGTAAAATAAAATGATTTTAAAGTAAATAAAATAGTTCCAATTGATATATGGACATTTCTTTAGACATATGTATTTAAGATATCTATACTAGTTATTATAATTATTCTCATATGTAATTAATTTACTATAATGATATATTAATAATTATCTATATATTAATTTCATTGAATTAGATGGCCTATTAATGGGCCTTTGTGGGTTCATCCATCTTTGTAATAGAAAGAGGAAGTAGAGTGAATCAAACTAGTAGAAGGATGGATTAAAATAAATTTTGGCGGGGCCTCCAAAGGAAATTTGGGGTCGTTAGGAGTAGGATGTGTTGCTTGGGATTATATGAGGAGTATTTTAGTGATAGAAGCTCAAAATCTCATAGATGGGACAAATAACGAAGTGAAAGCCAAGGTAGCTTTGCTCTTTGTCAATTTGGTGAGCAAGTTATAAGTATCGAAATTACACTTAAGAGGAGACTCACAAATAATTATAAATGCAATCACAAAAGGTAAACCACATACTTGAAAATTAAATAAATTCATTAAAATTATAATATCAAAGATAAATTCATTTGTAGATTTTAAAATATCACATATTAGGCGAGACAGAAATAAGGTGGCCAACACCTTATGGAAGTGGGCAAGCTCATTTAATGCAAACAATGATGAAATGTGGTGGGAGGATTATTATGAAGTGTAGATGGATGATGAAGTGGTACATGGTGCAAACATTGAGCAAGGCAAGTGAATGCCATTAAATGAAGTGTGCTTCCCAAGACACCCGAAGCATGCGAGACACACCTTATGGAGACGGTTTTTGATGAAACAAAATTCATTGCAAATGAGAGTTGGTTTGAGTTTCTTTATTTGTAGAAGAAAGATGGAAGCCAACTTCAGTTTGTGAACAAAGAAGTAGCAGTTGGCATTTTCGATCGCTTAAGGAAAATCTTTACATTTGATGACCCAATGTTCTTCTAGACCATCAAAACGATGTTGAGAGAGGAATACTGTTATCACATGAATGTGGGTATCGCCTCTCTTTTCTTGGCATGGTGTTTGGTGGTCGACAAAAAAGAGGATACATGATGTATTGTGTATGCAGTAGTCAAGGGAGAATGGTGTTACATCTTAGAAGCATTGATTGCCATTGCCACGCCAGGGGAGGGTTTTAAAGCACTTGGTGGAGATTGGTTGCATGTAACATAGTACATCCCTTCTCAGAGGCCTTTCTTACTATGGACTGTAGGGTGCGACAAAGAGGACAAAAGTGGTGAGGCACAACTGGGATGGAGATTTGTGCAAGAGTACATCAATGATTGGGAAAAGGAAAGAGAAACAAAGGTGCAGTCTAGACAAGCACTGATGAGGAAGCATATCAAATTCAACAAAGGAGATTACTTGGGGGGTTGGGGAGGGGGTTAGACAAGGAAGAACAAAAAATAAAATTAGGACCAATTTTTTTATTTAGAAATTTTTATTTTTATTTTTTATTTTTTGGGGGTAAATTTGGCATTAAGCTACAAACTCCCTGTACTTTTTTGTAATTATCATCAGTAGAATGGAGGGCACGAAGGGTACACTATTTATGTTGATAGCAATGGGGTAAGGGGTTATAGAATTCTGTGTAGAATAGTGATTTCAAACATGGTAGTTTAATGCATATTTTTTAAATTATAGATATATATAAAAAACTTATATCTCATTGATCAATTTTTTTAATTGAAATAGATAGTCATTATAATCATATATACTAATTAATTCTAATTTAATAATTAAAAAATATTGAACATGGAGCTTCTATTGTAATTTGACACACCATTTCTTTACAAAACATCTAAAATATAGATAATACAAAAATCATTATTGTTACAATGTTGTTTCACTAAGCAACATATTAGAAACGTATCAAAAATATATAAATCAAATTTTGACAATCTCATATTTTTTATTTCTCGATAATAAGTATGTTTTATTCAGAAAGGAAAGAAGTACATCCATGGTTTTTCCAACTGTCAACCAAAAAAGAACCATTACCCAAAACCTCCCACATCCAAAAAAATTCATCTGCTGACTAAACCCCAAAACTACCCATCATCACACATACATACAAATTTGAATTACGGCAACAAATTTAAAAACGAGAAAATACAATCCTGTAGACCACTAGGTCATTCAAGTGCAAAGTATTTTTAAAAATTACAAGCCAAAGCAATTAACAGTTCGCAATAAAATTCAAAAAGAAAGAGAAGAATAAAATCATACACCCTGGGAGCTTCCTTCCTCTTCATTTATGAGATCTCGCACAACCTCTTCTTCTTGCGTGGATGAAGAACTTTGCCTTCGACAATTCCAACTTCCCTCTTGGCCTCTTGAATTACATCATTTAGCTCCTTAATTTGCACCACCAATTTCAGAGCTTCCCAACCTCGCTTGGCTTCCTCCCTCCGACGAGTTCTACCGCAGTCTTCCGGCCATTGAATGAAAGACAGGGGTTTTTTAAGTCTTTCATGTGGAACTTGTAGCATCAGAAATTAGGAATCATCAAAGCATAGATAGATCAAAACACAAGACATGATAGCTCAATCAAAAGAACACTCATTGAAATGAACCTAATTCCAAAGCACATTCAATAGAGGTATGAAAACAAAGCATCTAAAAGAAAATATCATGCAAACCATATAACAATTCGGATGCTTCTTCCATGCGGCTCCATTGTTGTTCTTTCCTCTTCAATGGGTTTGTGGATCTCACCTACAAGTGCTCACACAATTGAAAGCAAAAAGCTCAAGAGTACTAGAAACGTAAGTTCGGTAGTTTGACAGAAATTCGGGATTCATGAAGGGATTGATTGAAGAAAATTATCCAATTTATAGAAGAATTGGATAAATGACAAGATTGGCATGATGCAATTCAAATGGAAATTGCAAATCAATATGTCAATTATGACAAATTATGCACTTTCCATGCACAATTTAATTGATTGATAATTGATGACAAATTATGACACATTTCATGTCAAAATTGATTGATTATCAATTATGACAATTTCATGACAAATTGAAATGTCACTCCCATAGAATTAGGAGATGAATTAGGAGGGAAAAGGAATTAGAAATTTGAAAAATTAGGAAATTGAAATTGATGACAATTAGGAATTAGAAATTGATGGAAAAATAGGAAATTAGGAAATTAGAAATTAGGTAAATTAATTAATAATCTTTCATTTATTAATTAATTCACAAAGAGGAATAATTAGCCAATTAAATAAACATTTAATTGTGACAAGAAGACTTAGGATAAATAAATAATTTATTAATCCTAAAGGGAGAAATGACAATCAAGGTTAAATGATTAAATCACGAAACCCTAGAAGATGAATCAGGTCTTGATGAAAGATAATTAATTCGATTTGATCATGATTCTGAATTGATAAATGAACAGTGTTGATAAATGATTTGATTGAGATTGGTTGACAAAAATCAATGACAAATTGACCAAATTGACATGATTGAAAAGGACAAGGATCGATGACGAATCGATCGCAATATGACAAGATTGACAAAAGGACAAAGATCGACCAAAATCATGATTAAAGATTGTTATCGACAAGACCTAATTCAAAAGCGAGACAAATGAAGAATACAGAAGAATGACTCGATGCTCGCAAATGATAAAGATCAAGTGCGTGACATAGGAGAAATGTTAATGCGACGCAAAAACCTAAAATGAGGCAATGCGCAAATGTTAAAGTATGACTTCCGCAAGCGTTGATCATTTTTATGTGTCTACATTTTGCCCCTCTTTGAGACAATGCGATTCTGAGCGTTGTTTCAAAGAACAATAATGAAAATGCCCCAGACAATAATAATGACATATGCATGCCCCCTCGAGGAATTGGCCGGAAACATGCAGAAAAGAGGCCAATTGATCGATAAAAATGATAGGATCGAACGGACTGACAATGGGAGATCGGATACATTAAAGACAAGCACTTGAAGATGCAAAAGACCGCGACCAACATAAGATGGAGAAGATGCACGTCCATCTATGCAATGACAAAGAGCTATAAATGAGACCAAGAGAGTGAAAATTGTTCATTTGCACTAGCCCAAGAAGAGGATTTGTTGCTCTGGAAAAGGACACTTGCAGAGAGATGGCGAACATTCAAATGGTAGATCACCTTGGGGAACGTGTACACACATTCAGACGATCGGAGGACGCAGGAGCAGCGGTATGTATCTCGAAAACCCATGTGTTGAATTTCATGAATTTGACGCGTTTGCGGGACATGGCGGGGATGAGGAGGACAGAGAGAGCACCTAGGGACAGAGGCACGTACTCCTTATGACAGACAGTGGACATATGTAGTTTGACATGTTGTAATCAGCCTGCGGGCCATACTTGGGACGGACAGTCCGATTTTGTACTCCGATATTATTATGATATGTGATATGAAATGCATCGATATGATGGGATGCAATGTGTTATGACTTGTAGTTATTTTTCATGTATGGATGACTTATGCACTTTGTATGAACATGTATGGATGTATTTTTATGTATTTTTGATGTATTTATAATATGAAATGGATAAAATGCTTGATGTAATATGTGATGGAATGCAAATGTACTAACCAATGAATGCAGGATGCAGCATATGTGTTTGGATATCGGAGCACTAGACCGAACTGACTATCTGGACTGACGGAAGAAATGTTAGTAAGAAATGAGATAGAAGGCAGTTAGAGATGATGAAAAACTTGCTTTCAGTAATGCACTTTGTAGGTGAGAACCTTTATTTTTATGTAGCAAAATGGATGCGTAGCATCATGGCATTGAAGGCCAGAGCTGAAATGCAACCCTTTTTGCGAAAGACAGACACATCATAGACAAGCAACAATCACAATCAAAAAAGAAAAGGATCATGAACCATCCCGGTCACTCTAAATCACTCAGTGACATCATCGAGCAACATAGGAACATGACCGAAGCCAAAGATAAATCAGTAAAAAGATAAGATGCACAAATTCCAACAAATCAAACAAACATCTTGATCTTCATCGTCAAAAGTTGAAAGTGCTGATAGGACGATCATGCTGTCTGGTTTCAGGAAATGCGATACCCCGTCTAAGACAGGACACAGTCTGGTTTCGAGTATACCACACCCTGTATAAGACCCATGATAATGTGACAAGGACAAATGATTTTGATGCTGATATTCGATTGATAAGACAATTTGGATCAGTTTGAATGTTTGAGTTGATTGAAAAGGTTCATCTGGTTAAAGCATGATTCCAGTTAAAGCCCAATGTTTGATTGCGAGGCGTTGGAGGAATGCTCAGTGATCTGTCAATGCATAAAGGGAATACTTTATTGCAAAATGCATGTTTTTTTGTTTTTTGTGTTTGCTTTCGAGTTTTACAATTTTTTTGTGTTCATTTTTTTTTTTCAGGACTTTATTTGATTTTTATGAATTTTTTCAGGACTTTATTCGATTTTTTTTTGGGGGGGATTATTTCAGGACATTATTTGATTTTTTTGAATTTTTTTGGATTATTTCAGGACATTATATGATTTTTTTGGATTTTTTCAAGACATTATTTGATTTTTAGGGATTTTTTCAGGACATTATATGATTTTTTTAACTTTTTTCAGGACTTTATATGATTTTTTTTTACTTTTTTCAGGACTTTTTTCAATTTTTAAGACTTTTTTCAAGACTTTTTTCAATTTTCAAGACTTTAGTGATTGATCATGACAAGGGAAAAGCACCCAATGCGTACTTGAAAGACACATAAACCAGGACCAAAACATATGTACAAGACACTGGAGTAAGCAAGACAGTGATGTTGACCAATAACAGGCCTGGAATAAAACATTGGGTTGCGTAAAAGATAGGCATGATAACTGGCCGAGAGAAAGCATGGCTAGAAGTCATGATAGATGACGGAGCAATAATCTCATTACTCATGGCGCCTGATTGCCAGGTTTTCACCATGGTACTTGCCCAAAGCGCCTGTTTGCCAGGTTTCACTAGAGGGCGAATCATTTTTTTACTCTTTTCTCTTTTTCTCTTTTTTTTGCTTTTTTTTTCTTTTTTTTGTATTTTTTTTGCTTTTTTCATTTTTTTTGTATTTTTTCAGGATCATATTTGAAGAAATATATGACAGCAAACTATGCCCAGTACTTGCGAAGATGCATGCTATTAATAGGATCGGACAGAGGTTCACCTTCTAGAGTCGCAAGCTGATATGCCCCCGAGCCATAGGCTGCAGTTACTATGAAAGGCCCAACCCAATTAGGTTCAAACTTTCCCTTGATGACATCAGTAGACTGTGCATTCTTGGGATTTGCCTTTAAAACCAGGTCTCCCACCTCGAAGTGTCGCCCTTTAACCTTCTTATTATACGAGCAACGGAGACGGTTTTGATATGCTTGCAAATGTGTCAGAGCTGTCTGACGCTTCTCATCTAACATCTCAAGCTGATGCAGCCGAGAGACTCTGTGTGTCTCATCATCAATCAAGTGCTGCAAAAAAACTCGCAAGGAAGGAATCTCCACTTCCAAGGGTAAAATGGCTTCCACACCATACACCAAGGAATAAGGTGTGGCGCTAGTAGGTGTGCGGACAGAAGTACGATAGGCCCATAGTGCTGGATTTAACTGTACGTGCCAATCTCGACCAGCGTCATTGACAACTTTCTTCAGGATCTTGATAATGGTTTTATTTGATGCTTCAGCTTGACCGTTACCCTGTGGATAGTATGGGCTAGAAAAACGGTGTTGAATATGAAATTTTTCACAAAGTTCTTTAACATCTTTATTCTTGAAGGGTCGACCATTATCTGTGACTATGGCAAGGGGAACCCCATATCTACATATGATATAATTTAGCAAGAATTTTGAAATTTGGACACCAGTGATATAGGTCATGGGGATGGCTTCAGTCCATTTTGTAAAATATTTTGTAGCTGTAATAATGAACTTGTGTCCATTTGCAGATGTTGGCTGAATCTTGCCAATAAGATCCAAACCCCACTGAGAAAAGGGCCATGGAGATATAACAGAATGAAGCTCTTGAGCTGGTGCATGAATATAATTTCCATGGATCTGGCACTTGTAGCACTTTTTAACAAACTCATGAACATCCTTTTCCAAAGTGGGCCAATAATACCCAGCACGAATCAACTTTTTGGCTAAGCTAAGACCATTGAAATGGCCCCCACATATACCATCGTGAACCTCGTGTAAAGCCGTTTGTGCTTCGTCAAAATCCAAACACCTAAGGAGGGTATGATCAAAAGAACGGCGGTAAAGGGTGTCGGCGATGATGACATATTTGGCTGTTTGTCGAATAAAGGCTCGGCATTGGTTAGCGGAAAAGTTAGGTGGTAAGGTCTGGGATTTCAAATACTGATATATGTCATTGTACCAAGGGGAATTGGGACCAACAAGAATGCACATCACATCAGCTGTCAGAATGTCAAAAGAGGGGACTAGCAATTGTTCGACCAGGAATTCACACTTGTCCATATTATGAGGCATATTTATCATGGAAGCAATCGTAGCCATTGCATCTGCTGACTTGTTTTGTATTCTTGGGACTTGACTGAAATGGATAGCTGTGAATTTTGTCTTGAAGAAGTCTACCATGTGCTTATAAGGAATAAGCTTTTCATCTTTTGTTTCGTAGTCATCATTCACTTGTCGGATGACTAATTGAGAATCTCCATAGACTTGCAAATGCTTGATATTCCAGTGGACTGCCACTCGAAGTCCTGTAACCAATGCTTCATACTCTGCAATGTTATTGGTACATTGAAAAGTTATTCTGTAAGATTTTGGAATAGCATCACCTTGAGGAGTGACAAACAAAATGCCTGCATCGGATCCGAACTTGGTGTGGGACCCATCAAAGTATAACTTCCATTCATTGGATGGTGTGAGAGAAAAGACTGATTCATCTGGGAAATCAGTCAACATGGGATGATCGTCTGAAATAGGAGCATCTGCCAGTTGATCTGCTATGACTTGTCCTTTTATCGCCTTTCACTCCATATACTCAATGTCAAATTCACTGAGAATCATGACCCATTTAGCTAGGCGACCTGTAAAAGCTGCTCGGCTGAGCAAATATTTTAAAGGATCAATTTTGGCAATCAACAATGTTTGATGGCTTAGCATATAATGTCGGAGCTTTTGTGCTGCAAATACCACTGCTAAGCATGCCCTCTCAATAGTTGAATAATTTAGCTCATAGCCTACCAGTGTCCGACTGATATAGTAAATAGCTCTTTCTTTGCCGTTCTCATCTTGTTGGGCCAAGAGAACGCCTAATGCTGTTTCAGTTGCAGAGATATACAATAAAAAGGGCTTTCCTTTGATAGGAGGCATTAGGATGGGTGGCGACAACAAATAGTCTTTGAGAGCTTGAAAAGTTGATTGACATTGCTCAGTCCATTTAAAAGCGACACCTTTGTGCAGTAGATGTTGGAATGGATGACATTTGTTAGCCAACTGAGCTATGAAACGATAGATTGACTGGAGCTTTCCTTGCAGACTTTGTAATTGCCGGAGGTTGGAAGGTGGAGGCATATCCATTATTGCTTTGACCTTTGCGGGATCGACCTCAATGCCTCGGTGAGAAACAATGTATCCGAGCAACTTTCCAGCTGTAACACCAAAGACACACTTTTTTGGATTGATCCTGAGTTTGTAAGTCTCCATTCTATCAAAGATTGGGCCCAAGATGGCTAGATGACTATCTCTGGTAACAGATTTGCATAACAAGTCATCAACATAATCCTCCATCAAAGTATGCATGAAATCATGGAAGATTGTCGTCATTGCTCTTTGATATGTGGCACCAGCATTTTTGAGGCCGAAGGGCATCACATTCCAACAATAGGTGCCCCAAGCACATGTGAATGCGGTCTTATGCTGATCTTCAGGTGCAATACGGATTTGATTGTAGCCGGAGAAACCATCCATTAGTGAAAGCATCTCATAGCCAGCTGTCATGTCCACTATGATGTCTATGTTTGGCAATGGAAAATCATCCTTAGGGCATGCTTTATTCAGGTCCCTAAAATCTGTGCAGATGCGGATGCCCCCAGTTACTTTGCTAACTGGTACTAGATTTGAAATCCAGTCTGCATAATCAATGGGTCTGATGAAGCCCACATCGAGCAATTTTTTCAATTCCACTTTGACCAAAAGAGCCACCTGAGGATGCATCTTTCTAAGTTTTTGTTTGACGGGTTTAACACCTACTTTCAGTGGAAAATGATGAAGGACTAACTCTGGATCGAGGCCAGGCATATCTGCATAAGACCACGCAAAGCTGATCTTCTTCTCCAGAAAGAAATTGACAAAATCTATTTTTTCTTGTTTTGATAGAGAAGCAGCAAAATGAATGACCTTAGGGTTGTCAGGTGTTCCCAGATTGATTTCCTCGGTCATCTCCACAAGCAGTGTTGATTTATCCTGAATTGATAGGGGTACGTCCACTCTTCCACCTTTGGGCACCTTAGAAAGGTTTTCACCCGTAGGTACGTCTTTTATTTTTACTTTTGTATGATCAGAGAGTGCCTTACGGTTTTCACCCAAAGATCTATTCTTTTGATTTTTTTCTTTTTCTTTTTCTTTTTCTTTTTCATGATTGGAAGAGGGAGTTGACTCCCCAAAATATGTCGTTGAATCCAGGTCAATAGCAAATCCTGCCTTATGATCGCCCTGTGGTATGCCTTCCCGTAGTCCCAGGAACTCTGCAATTGCTTCGTCATTTTGAAAACAGTCCAACGTGAGCGATTCTTGTTGGTCATATTGGATAAGTTGGGGATATATGAGGGGCATGTCATCATCAATTGTAAGGATAGAGAGGGCTGATATGGTAAAAATGTGAATGTCTGTGGTGTCACTATCCAAACTGCTTGTGTCGGATTCGGAGCTAGGATCCCAAAATGACTCGATCCAAGCATGAGGACAGGTTTTAGGAAGAGGAGTTATTTCATGTTTATCCTCCATAGGCAAGTTATCAGGGTCAATGAAGATATTGTCAAGGGCATAGGAGCTGGAAGAAAAAGAACTCCACTCCCATTCATTAGAATCAGTCTCGGGTTGGGTAGCCTCAGGTGTTATTTCATCGTCAGAATCACGCCCTTTTCGACATGTGGACCTTTTGGTAGATGTGGATCCAATTCGTAACGGTACAAAACCTAACCCTAAAGTTGGGGGTCACCTCTCAGGTATGATGGGTTCTAGCCTTCCATTGTTGTTCAAGCCTAAGCCACTGCAGCCATCATATCCTTTCTTCTGCAGCATAGTAAATCCTTTGCCATATAATTCCACTGGCAACTTGACAGGTGGAGTTTCAGTTGGATCTTTATAGAGCCAATCTATGACACCATCATCTATAGTTTCTTTGTCAAGTTCTCCCCATCTTGCAAATGTAGTGGGAGGCTGATATTGAATAATGACCTTGGGTTCCTTTTGCAATAGATGCGGTTTCCCATATGATTTTGGGGACATCGGCAAATTCCCAATGAGGAATGTTTGGTCCATTGAATATTCTCCACACCCTTGGTCTTGTATCTTCAGTTTTCCTTTAACAGCATCTAATAATGCATTGGGATCCACATAACTGTCTGATTTGGCTTCTGTATTGACTGGTACTTGCCGTTGAGGAGTATCCTTTAGGGTAGCACAGAACTGGAACGGATTAGGATCTCCTGGAATGGTTATCTCAGTTCCGTTGTAAGGATATTTTAGACATTGATGATAAGTGGACGGAACTGCTTTCATGGCATGGATCCACGGACGACCAAAGATCATATTATAAGGGAGATCAAGGTCTAGGACTTGTAGGAAAGTATTTTCCGTCACTGGACCAACTCTGATGGGCAATACAATTATCCCTTTGGATGGGCGCTCAGCGTCATCATAGGCTTTGATTGTTATCCTTTTGGAAGCATCAATGTCATTTTCTGAATATCCGAGGCCAATGACCACTCTTAAGGTGCAGATATTAAGACCTGCTCCGCCATCTATCAGGACTCACCGGATTTTGCAATTGTGGACAAAGACTTCTAGGTACAAAGGGTCATTATGGGGAAGCTTGTCAGGTGAGATATCACTATCGGAAAATGCAACACTTTGGGAAATGGCTAAATGTCCAATCCGCGCTTGAAATTGGTCAACATCAATATCTGTCGGGATAGTGGACTCAGTCAAAGCTTTATCTAGGACTGCATGATGCATGGGAGACATTTTCAACAACTCTAGAATGGATATTTGTGCAGGTGTTTTTCCTAGATGATCCAAAAGATTATACTGACTCGCAGGAACTGGTTTGGGAGGAGCTGCAGGAGCTCCTTTCACGACTATTTTGGATCGACGAGTGGTGACCGCACAAGAAGGATCTTGTCCTTTTATTCTCAAGGTGGAAACATACTCATTTGACGCATGAAAACAATTAATGACATTGTGATAACTGGTATTTGCATAATTGGCCATTTGAGCAAAATTGGAAGAAGACGCTTTACCCTTGTCATGATCAAGCAAAGGAGTTTTGAAAATAGTATGATCAGTGTTAGAGGTCGGATGGGTTGGATCTATCTCAATTACTCCTTGCTCCAGTAAATCTTGAATCATATGTTTTAATTGAAAACATGAAGCAGTTTTATGTCCTTTAGACTGATGATATTCACAGTTGTGTGGGGGAAAAAGTGACACTAAGCAAACATGCCCTAATCTCACTTTCAGTCACACATTTGTGGAATACGAAAGAGCCTAGAGGTATCACACAATTGGCTACTTCTTTTTGTGGAAGAGAGAGCCACGGGATACCTATTAGGATTTCTATTCCCTTGTTGAAATTGAAAGATAAAATGATGCAAGTTCAATCCCTAACCCCAAAGTGCAAGTATGGACTAATGACAAGATTGCAGAATTGAACTCAAATAATGAAAAGTTGTAAACACAAGGACAAGACAAGAAGGCAAATGCATACCCGGAGTTAAAATCTGACTGAAAATGTTCGGGATGGGGGCGCGGGCGCCACTGTCCTGATTCTGCCCCTGAAACTGCTCCGGAAACTGCTGTTTTGCACTCTGGAAAAGCTGTCAAAATGCTAAAAATGTTGTCTGTCAGGAGGAACAAGGCGCCCAGCGCCCCTGTCCCAGGGACCAGGGCGCCCAGCGCCCCTGTCCTGGCAGGACCAGGGCACCCCACGCCCCTGTCCTGGTCTTTTGCTCTGAAATTTGGTGTGTGGTGCTGTCTTAGTCTGCTTCTCCCGGATCTGCAACCCAACCCTCAAGGGAGGAGTACAAGCCAATCTTCAGTCGGTAATCTCCTATTGTTCTTCAATGTCTTCCAAGCCCTAAATGGATGAATGAAATTGATAAATGCTTGATAGAAGGATGTTGAATGTTGTTGAAGTCTTCCAAGATCTGCTCTTTCGCTGCATAGAAGGTCCTTGAAAGCCAAAAATCCCATCCTTTCAAATGAAGAAAGAGAGCTCTTATGTATGAAACCCTAGGTCTTAATTTTGACTTTTGGCCGACCTAGAGATTGAATATCCCGCCAATTTCTTGGGGTTAAGCTTTATTTTATGATTGGATTGTGCTCCCAAAATTTCAGGAAAAATGTTCGGGACCATGTTGCACGAGCGCCATGGTCCCGACAACTTTTCACCAAATTTTTAGGGCCATCAGATATGATGATTTTAGAGAGAATCCCAAAGTTACAGGTGATTTCGAGATGTTTTGACCCCTGAAATCAAGCCCCCAAGTTCAAAATAGGACCTAATTAGGGTTTTTGATTAAATGATGTATTGGAAGAATAAAATGAAAGGGGCACACTTTAATGAAAGGGCCCAACTTTATGATATGGGAGATGATAAAATAGGACCTTAGACCTAATTAATTTAATTAATTAAGTGCTAAAGGGGAAATGCCATGCAAAATGCAAAATGCGCCAAGGCGGGTGCTAAACTAGGTGTGAAATTGTACCACCCTAGCAAGTGCGTACAATTTACGACGCTACATTTAGCCCCCACTTTAGTGGTCATATGAACACTACGTGCATATGCAAGCTAAAGTACAGAAAAGTAAACATTATTTGAAAAAGGATATATCCATAAGTCTGTCGAACGAAGCCCCCAGCGGTATCTGCAGTGCACAGTTAGGAACCGCACCCTACAAAACACACGTTAGATCACAAAATCACCTAATGCTTACTAAGGAAGGTGATGAAAATTCGAGGGTAGCTATATGCCCCCCCCTGTTTTGGCTTGCTAATTTTAGTGAGTTGAAACAGGGTATCATGTTTACCACTTCGAATTGTTAAAGAATACTAATGACAAATGCTCACAAGAAGTTTTGATATGAGATCAAAGACTAATGGAGAATCATTTGGTAAGAAAGAGGACTAAATCTCAATTCCAACACAACGAAGAGTGTGAGGATTTGAGAGTTCTCTAACACAAGAGGAAGGATGTAAATGGAAACAAAATGCAAAGAGAAGAAAAGAAAGGGAAAAAAAAGCATGAATACACACATTGGTGATCCATGAGAAGAATAGTGAGAGAGAAAACATGGACTTCTCGTCCCTAGATCTTGTCTAGGTGATCCATGGGACAAAGGACATGGAAAACTAGCCCCTAGAGTCTATCTAGGTGATCCATGTAAGGGAGGAGAGTGAGAAAGTCTAGCCTTATGCCACTAGTTCCACTCAACCTCGTGCATGTGTGTGTAAGTGAGGTTAGAAGCATCTCATAGGAGTCTATGCCCGAGTATGCTACAACCTGTATATGTATAGTACAAAAGCGTGACATCTCGCTCTAAGAGTCTGTGCTCTGGTTCCGAGAATAATCACTTTGCATAAAAGAAAAATGGAGATATCTCGCTCTAAGAGTCTGTGCTCTGGTTCCGAGAATGACCCATTGCTCAAAAAAGTGTAATGTTTATGTCATAAGCAAAGTAGAACAAGGATACCTACCTTCATAACAAAAGAAGATACCCCAAAAATGCAACAATGTCATAGATCCAAGCAAGAGAGTTTTGCACTCTTTAAGCAAGGATAAGATAGTTGAAAAGGGATATCTTGTAGTATGTGTAAAGGAGATCCTTAGAGGAGAAGAGATCTTTGTACAAAAGACACCTATCCGCAAGAGGAATTGTCTTAGACAAATATAACATCTTCTAGAATAAGACAAAGAGGAGAATAAGAATGCAATACTTCCTTCTTCTGCGCGGTGAAAGTGATTCTTAATGAAGGATGACGCTCTTTTTAACCCAATTGGGAGAGTGAATTCATTATGGATGTATTTTACCAAGTGCAAAAGAGGTTGTAGTCAAGGACTTACACCTCTTGTAAGAGAGAATCCTTGAACAAACAACAACAAATGCGTACAAGGCATAACATCAAATAATAAAGTTCACACCATCCACGAATTAGGAAAAAGTGGATCCTTAGATAAAATAAGGAAAGATCATTGCCTCAATGAGAAGGACTTACACAATCTTCTAGGGAGAGATTTGGACATAAGCAAAAGAAGAGATGTATGAAATCACTCTTGTCCCCATAGGAACAAGAGATAACATAGAAAAATTAGGCTATTATGTTGCTTCAAAAATATGATTGCACTTGAAATTGTACCATCATGAATGACAATGAGCCCCCAGTAAATGAGCTACCAATTTCACATAATGATGAGCAACATAATAGCCATTAATGTTATTTAAAGATATGATAGACTAAATGAGGTATTTGAATATGACATGTTAAATGCTCAACTATAAGTGAGATCAAAAACATGTATAAAATGATAAAAATTGAAGAAGAAAAGTCACATGAAATCTTAGAAGAGGGATGAGTGTAATTTATTAGAGCCTTATCCCTAGAGGAAAGGACTTTATGATGAATAGGAGATAAAGATTCATAAGTGGATCTAGAAATTTGAGGGGAGTCATAAAGAGATTTGTTCATCACCAAGATTTCCTTATGAGGGGCATGAGAATTGACAGAAGTAGAAGATGATTTAGTTGAAGTGAGATCATCATCACTAAATATAGCATTCACATTGAGAGATGGTCTTTTAGATGCTTTGGTACGTTTGCAGGGATTATAGCCAAGTCCAAAGGCATAATTGTGAAAATTAGTCTCTAGAGGAAATTTTATCCCTTGTTCATGAGCGCCACAACCATTTCCATGATACCCATGCTTAGCAAAAATGTGAAAACCACGACCATAACGATCAGCCATTTCAGGAAGAGAAGGTGGTTTTTCATAAGACAAAGAATCAAACTCTTCATAATTAGAGGTGTGAGGAGAAGAAGTTTGAGAAGCGGCCACAAAATTATTGCTCATAGATTCAGGTAAGACCGATTGATCTCTAGTTTCTTCCTTCTTTTTACCTTTAAGATCTCTAGGAGGAACCATATATTCACCTACAAAGGTGGGATTAAAATCAAGAGATCCCCAATCGTCTTCCATGAGAACCTTCTCAAGATCAAAAGCCTTTTCATGTGTAGACTCAAGTCCAGAAGGATCTTCTTCAGGAGCTTTAGGCTCATCCAAAGAATTTTGATTATTAGAGGGTGATGATTTATCCATAGGTATCTTGTTCAAAGAGTCATTACTAGAAGAGGAAGGCTTAGAAGAACTCCCTTTGGAAGTAGATGTTTGCAAACAAGCCTGAAGATTAGTATCGCCTATCAAGGTATATGTCTTATTGTTATAAATGAACTTAACTTGTCTATGCAATGTAGAGGGGACAGCTTGCATACTGTGAATCCAAGGTCTCCCTAATAACAAGTTGTATGATAGATTTCCTGACATAACATGGATAGGAGTAGGCAAAGTAATAGGTCCCACTGTGATGGGTAAGGTGATAATACCTAATGAAGACTTAGCCACATTATCAAAGCCTCGAATGGGACGAGAGTCAGGTTCAATAAGGGATGTATCCACATTCATCTTATGCAATAGATTAATGCTACATACATTAAGGCCAGAGCCATTATCTACCAGTGTTCGTCTTATAGCCGTGTCATTTATGATAACCACAATCATCAAGGGATCATATTGTTGTTGAATTTCACTAGTAGGCAACTCATCTTGGGTAAACACAATTTGAGCTTTAGGATTCATCACAGAGTTAACTAAAGATGCTATATTACTAGATGTATTCGGTGGAGGAACATTCAAATCTTTCAAGGCATCTTGTAACATTCCATGATGAGCGGAAGAAGTTTGGATCAAATCCCAAAGGGATATCTTAGCAGGGGTAGCTTTAAGTTGTTCTATGAGATCATATTCCTTACCAAGAACTTGTGAAATACGTGGAGCTTGCGGAAGAATTGGTTGAGAAGGAGGAAGTGAAGTTGGGATAACTGGAGGAGGATTAGGTTGCCTATTGTTTCTTGTGTTATAGGTATGAGCAACCGCATGATAACTCTCTCTAGTCATTTGCTTAGCATACTCATAAGGGCTCTTAGTAGAATAACCTCCTTGCACAGTAATAATAGGTTTCTTAGGAGTGCAAAAAGAATCATTAGCATAACCACCTTGAACCACTAAGATAGGCTTATTTAAAGGTTGAGAATTTTGAGAAGGACAAGCACCTTGGACAGTGAAGAGAGGTTTGTTAGGTGTCTCATTCACATGTATCAAATTAATTGAGGATGGTTTAGAGGAATGAAAAAAAATGTTGGAAGAATTGTTGATAGTCTTCTCTTGCACTAAAATCTCATCACGAATCAAATCAATTTTAGGAGAGAGACAAGGGATAGGCATTGATGTTCTAGTAGGAAGAGTAATACTAGGAAAGGTCATATCATCCTTTATCATCACAGGATCTACATGGGGAATAAACTCTCTAGGAGAAGGATCAACATTACTCTCTAAAGTCTCACTTTTGAGAGGGAGATCTTTGAAAGAGATGTTAACCATCTTGCTTTGAACTAGGGTTTCCTTATGAGTAGAACCAAGTTGAGGAGAGGGAGATGCTTTATTTTTAGAGGGAGAATAATTGAGATTCAAGGAAGGTGAGAAATTATCAAGGGAGAGAGAATAATCTACATCTTCTTCTAATGGTTCGTCCCAAATAGTGAAGTTGTTGAAAGGAATGTTTGAAGTATTGTCAATTTCGGGAGAGGAGATAACATTGTTTATTAATTCCTCATCCTTAGAAGGGAGAGCATCAATAGATGTGTTAAACTCATCCTCTTTCCTCAAAATATGTTCAATATGATCTTTAGGGGAGAGAGAATTAAGGAAAGTGCTTATTATTTCATCTTCTTTCTCTAAGGGATGCTTATGGGTAAGACAAACTTTAGGAGAAGGGTAAGCATTTATCATTAATTCATCATCTCTAGTGGGAATTTTGTTAGAAAAGGAAATGCCATCAATAGGAAATGTAGGGATAATGTCATCTTCTTGCACAAAAGGATCCTCATGAAGGGAGTGTTTTTTAGGAGGAACATGAACATATTTCTCCAAAGATTCATGCTTAGGAAGGAGATCTTTGAAAGAAGTGTTCATAACCTCTTGTTGCACTAACATGCCCCCATTGAAAGGACCAACTTTAGGAGAAAATAAGTCAATGTCCATCAATGCCTTTTCACTTAGAGAGGCATCATGTAGGGAAGATGAAGTAACATTAAGAAAGGTGTTTATGATATCATTCTCTTCCTCTAGGATAGCTAAATAGGAAGGGCACATTTTAGGAGAATTATCGAGATCACTCTTAAAGACTTCATCCTTAGAGCATGGGAGAGTCTCAAAGGAATTGGTAGAAACTCTTTTAGGCACTAAAATGTTGTTATAGATAGGGGGAAGTTCTTTAGGAGATGGAAAAATTGAAACAAGGGAAGCTAACCCATTATCACATCTATTAAATGAATGCATCATGACAACAATTTTCCTCTTTCAAATGATAACACATGCAAAATAGAAGAAAATGTTCAATTTTAACCAATGCAAGCACTTAGAATGTAGATTTAGAAAATGAAATTTATGATTCAAATGAGTTCCTAAATCAGATTTGAAATTATTGATCCCAATTAAGCTATCCACAAGTTCAACTTTGAATTGAAAAATTAAGGTTTTAGCAAAAATTTCCTCTAAATTTTTGAATCTTGCAAGAAATTGAAACTTGTAAATACAAATTTGAATTTTAAATAGCATAAACACTCAAATTTGAAAACATAAATCAGAATTAGAGAAGATTGGAGTTCACGTCGGGTTCACCAAAATGTGTGGGGGAAAAAGTGACACTAAGCAAACATGCCCTAATCTCACTTTCAGTCACACATTTGTGGAATACGAAAGAGCCTAGAGGTATCACACAATTGGCTACTTCTTTTTGTGGAAGAGAGAGCCACGGGATACCTATTAGGATTTCTATTCCCTTGTTGAAATTGAAAGATAAAATGATGCAAGTTCAATCCCTAACCCCAAAGTGCAAGTATGGACTAATGACAAGATTGCAGAATTGAACTTAAATAATGAAAAGCTGTAAACACAAGGACAAGACAAGAAGGCAAATGCATACCCGGAGTTAAAATCTGACTGAAAATGTTCGGGACGGGGGCGCGGGCGCCACTGTCCTGATTCTGCCCCTGAAACTGCTCCGGAAACTGCTATTTTGCACTCTGGAAAAGCTGTCAAAATGCTAAAAATGTTGTCTGTCAGGAGGACCAAGGCGCCCAGCGCCCCTGTCCCAGGGACCAGGGTGCCCAGCGCCCCTGTCCTGGCAGGACCAGGGCGCCCCACGCCCCTGTCCTGGTCTTTTGCTCTGAAATTTGGTGTGTGGTGCTGTCTCAGTCTGCTTCTCCCGGATCTGCAACCCAACCCTCAAGGGAGGAGTACAAGCCAATCTTCAGTCGGTAATCTCCTATTGTTCTTCAATGTCTTCCAAGCCCTAAATGGATGAATGAAATTGATAAATGCTTGATAGAAGGATGTTGAATGTTGTTGAAGTCTTCCAAGATCTGCTCTTTCGCTGCATAGAAGGTCCTTGAAAGCCAAAAATCCCATCCTTTCAAATGAAGAAAGAGAGCTCTTATGTATGAAACCCTAGGTCTTAATTTTGACTTTTGGCCGACCTAGAGATTGAATATCCCGCCAATTTCTTGGGGTTAAGCTTTATTTTATGATTGGATTATGCTCCCAAAATTTCGGGAAAAATGTCCGGGACCATGTTGCACGGGCGCCATGGTCCCGACAACTTTTCACCAAATTTTCAGGGCCGTCAGATATGATGATTTTAGAGAGAATCCCAAAGTTACAGGTGATTTCGAGATGTTTTGACCCCCGAAATCAAGCCCCCAAGTTCAAAATAGGACCTAATTAGGGTTTTTGATTAAATGATGTATTGGAAGAATAAAATGAAAGGGGCACACTTTAATGAAAGGGCCCAACTTTATGATATGGGAGATGATAAAATAGGACCTTATACCTAATTAATTTAATTAATTAAGTGCTAAAGGGGAAATGCCATGCAAAATGCAAAATGCGCCAAGGCGGGTGCTAAACTAGGTGTGAAATTGTACCACCCTAGCAAGTGCGTACAATTTACGACGCTACAACAGTACGCATTATCATTCCACCAATGCGGCTTTACCGCGGGTTCTGCCTTAATATCTGGTAGCTTGATAAATTTCGCTTGTATTAATTGCTTCATGACTGATTCAATAGGCTCTCCCAATGGCGTAAACTATCGAGGAGGCCCATCCCGCGATCGGAAGGGTTTGCGTTGTTGATTTTGTTGTTGGCCTTGTTGTTGATTATATTGTTGAGCATACTGTTGTTGAGCATGTTGTTGATATTGTAGCTGTTGAGCATGCGGTTGATATTGCGACTGTTGAGCATGCTGTTGATACTGCGGCTGTTGAGCATGTTGTTGATATTGCGACTGTTGAGCATGCTGTTGATATTGCGACTGTTGAGTAACATTGTTCCTGGGTGCTTGATTTTGTTCCATAGTCGACATATTAGGAACACTCAACTTCTTGATTGTGAATGGGGGTTGATTTGCATTCACCGTTCTCGCATCAACAACACCATCATTAGTGACGTTCTTGTTCTTATACCAAAATCTATTTCTATCCCCTGAGTAATTTGTGTTGTCATTGCCCTTATTGAGCTTGATAATTCCTTTAGCTACAAGAGCTGCTTCAATATTCATCCCTTTCTTAATGAGTTTTTCTATAGTACTAGGACTTTTCAATTTTAGCTCATACATCATTTCTGGAACTAGATTCTGGATAAACAGATTCACTTGCTGTTCTTCAGGTATATCAAGAGAAGAACGACTATACAAACTTCGCCATCGTTGCAAAAAGGTCACTAATGGTTCACCTTGCTTTTGTTTGGTATTGCATAAATCCAACATAGTCACATCACTGTCGATGTTGAACGCGAAATGAGATATAAACTTTTGCGCCAGTTCTGACCAAGTCTTTATATTTCCTGGCAGATGTGAATACCAATCCATAGCTTGTCCAGTGAGACTTCGTGCAAATAATCGCATTAAATATGTATCCTCATAGTTTACTTCTGTGCATGCCGCGTAAAATGCTCGAATATGATCTTTTGGATTGCCATTCCCTCTATATTTCTCAAAGTTGGGTGCCTCAAAATGCTTAGGGAATGGAGGCATGTATACACTCTTGTCAAAGGGATTAGGACATAAATCTTGATCTGTATACAACTTCTTTGTTCCTTTAGTTTCTAATGCGTCAACTTTTCATCGCAACTTCTCAAGTTGTTGCGCAATTGTATCAGATTGTAGAGGTTCATCATTAATCCCAGTTGGTATTCTTTGTTTATATATCGCATTTCCGATCGGTTGTTGATATTCTGCAATGGTCGTTTTTGGTGTCTCCTGCATATAAAGTTCTTGGTACTTCTCTTGTTGTTGCGGTTGTGCTATACCTTGATATTGACTTTGTTGTTGTGCTTCTTGGAGCCTAGGTTGATATTGCAATTGAGTAGGTTGTTGATATTCCATAGGCGCCATTTGCGGTTGTGAAGTAGGATAACTTGTTTGCCTTGGCACATATTGTGGCACATGTTGTTGGTGCTGACGAATCGGAATTTGTTGACTTTGTGCCAATTGTTGTCGCGGTGTATATCCCATCATTTGTAAAAAAGTTTGTTTAGATGATTTTCGTTGCTTCTCCTTAGGATGGGGTATAGCACTTGCATTAACTTGTTGTGTTGTTTGTCCAATCCCTTGTGATGGTTGCAAGTTTGTGTTAACTTGTAATGGTTCCGAAGGCGCTACAATTTCTTGTCGAATGCGACATTGTCGTTGTTGCACATCGTTTGTTTGCACATTCGATCGTACCTTTTGCGTATTACTCAATTGTTGCAATAATTGCTGGTGATGCACACCACTATCCATAGCTCTTTGTGTAGCCATTATCGAAGGATCTATCGCAATAGTATTTGACAAAGATACATAAGAACTTTGTTGCATCATGGAATTGCTTTGGACATTATTGACATTAGGCATTCCAGTTGTGAAACTTTCTTGTATCTTAGATGTTGATCCAATTTTATGCATATTAGGAACCACTTCTTGTTGAGGAACCATTGTCAATATTTGCATGGTCTTCATTTGATCCTGTATTACAGGCGTTGTATTGAATAATGGATTATTTATCGTCTCAAATGATGACTTTTGAGGAATAGTCACTGTCAATGCCTTTGAAGCACGTTTACTCATCAATGTAGGTTGAAGCTCTTGTTGCACATTTTCTTCATTGGGATGCGAAGAGAAACTTAACAGCTCACTACCTTGTTGTGTTTGCACATTAATTGGTTCATTTAAGGAAGCCACATTACTCATCATGTGAAGATACTTTTGAGGACACATTTTAAAGACTTTGCTCAGGAACTTATCCATCCTTTTTATTACCTTGGGATCTTGAAGGAACATGTCGACATCATCAAAAGCATCAGAATCAGATGAAGAATCTGGTTGGACATTTGGATTCGTTTCTTGTTGAATACCTTGGTCTGAACCGAATCCTTGTGAAAGAGTTTGGTCTTCATACAATGTTTGAGTTCGAATATCATGTTGCAAATTTGGTTGATCCCAATTAAAAGGTGCACTTCCTCTTGGAGTTGGTGGAACACTCCCATGTCCTGGTTTCATGGGTACAAATACTGGTTCATATAATGGAGGTGGTCCAAGTTGAACCGTTCCATATGGTGGTAGAGATGTGTTTAATGAACCTTCAACTTGCACTGTTTGACTAGTTTGAAACTGCGAATTTACTATGTTATCCATGGATTGATACATTGGTTCACTCATCTTCTTAGATCTTGATCTTGTCTCAACAAGCATGTCACTTATGCAAATGCAAAATTTTTATTTTTTTTGGAATTTTTCAAAGACAATATATGATATGTAACTAGATGCAAACTAAATATATGAAAATGCAATCTATGTTTTTGGTTGTTTTTGAAGATTTTGACAAACTTTTGAAATGCAAATCTAAAAAGAGACCCTTAGGAAATTGGAATGATGTCTAGACCTCAAAGGACAAAAGGACCAAGTGACAAAAGGACAAAATGACAATGTCTCCCCTATATGCTTGGATACTAAGCTAGGTTTGATGAAATGATATTGATGACAAAAGGACAAAAGATTTGATAAGGTCTAAACTTCTTAACAATGACTTAGGGTTTATCAAAGATTTGGATTACTCAAGTATGACAAAACCTAGTTTTGACACTATATGCTAAGGGACAATTACTATGCAAATGACCCTAATATAATATGATAATAACCTAAGCTTAGTGAAGAGACTTAGCGATATGCAAATGCAAATGTATGACAATGTCAACCTAAGATGAAACCTAAGGTTTAATTATGAAATAATATTACTCTTATGCAAGAGGACATATGCAAATGGATGACTTTTATTGATATGCAAAAGAAGTATGACTTAGGTGAAACTTAACCTTGATACTTGATAATGACTTCGAAAAATGCAACCTAGGATGAACCTAAATGTAAGTGACATAAGAGTTGAGACAAGTTTTTGAACAATGTTGGATAACCATGCTTTAGGAATATGATCTTTGAATCTTGTTAAATTTTTTGTTGGATGAATGTCTTTTGTGTTTGATCTTATGTTATATTAATGTATTTGTTCTTGAAATGGGATTCAACTTTTGACAATCAAAGAATACAAGATATTGCAATTTAGACTCAAGACAATCATGCTCATTTCCACATTCCTTACGGTAGGCAAAGACATTAGGTACTTGAGAGGTAGACTCATTATGAGATTCAAGGAGAATACATAGATGCTTGACCCCATGGGCTCCCCTCCACGACACTCACTTCTCAGGGCAGCCAAGCATCAGTCCCCATGGAATCTCCCCATGGTGAACTTAGTATCTCTTCCAAGTATCCGAATTTGTCCTTCTCAAGCAACTAGAAGGGTTTTTGGCCTCTAAAAACAAGGTATGTAGTAAGGATTTTTGTTAAGCATTACTCCTTGATGTCATGCAAGCATGATTGAGACATTAAGCCCATCAAGATACCAAACAAATGTAGTCGCGCAAGCGCGATTTAGACCAAGAGGCCCTACTTAGATGTTGATATGAGAAAGAGTTCAAGGGTCATCACTTCCCAAGTAACTGCAATTCCCACGTAACACTTCCTTCAAAGCTTTCGCCCATCAGGTATTTTTTTATAGTGAGTTAGAATGCCAAGGAATTCTAGCCGTACTCACTTTGGGTCGTCCCCTTCTCACGATTATCACTCGCTTGCTAAAGTAAAGTGGTCGGGAAGGCAGGCCCTCTAATGGAGACTGTAGCGTCCTAAAATTGCGACACTTGCAATTTCGACTGCATTTCGGTCTTCACGATGGCGACACAACACGCAACCTGAATGGAGACCCCAAAACTTGCTCACGACACTGAAAACTGCATTTTTCAAGCACCATTGGCCTGAACCTCCTTGCACCCCGCTGTCCCGGAGGTGGGACCAGAGCGCCCAGCGCCCTGGTCCCTGGGTCCTCTTTTGGGCCCGGTTTCCTAAGTGATATCGGGTCTTTTTGATTGCAATTTGGAAATATACTTCCCTGGTCGGCCTAAGGTCGGGAAAATCAGTCTATCAGCCCTAATTGACAAGTATATAAACTACATTTTTCTCTCTCATTTGGGATAAGAGAATAGAAGACATACATGACGGAAAAAGCGTGGAAACTATACTCAAGCATTCAGGCATTCAAGCAATTGATCATTCCAAGTCTCCATTCAAGGCTAAGTGTTGCATTCAAGTCAAGGATTCAACCATTGAAGAGGAGATCACTTATTACATGCTACATACTACAACATACAACATCTAAACCTTTGCACATAAGGATACAAACATCCTTAGAACAAGGTATTAGTACTTGTTTTACATTACAGTCATTTACATTTACAGCACTTGCTCATTTCTTGGTTAATTCCAAAACCGGGGATTGACCTAAAGGCAAACCCCTAATCCCTAACCCCCCATCGTCTTCGCTTTTCTATGTGTAGGTTGCAGGTACGCGGCTGAGATTGAAGATTTGGAATCCTTGTGCAGATACGAACCGATCCCACTTCGTTTCGCGGATTTTTCGGAGGACCGTGGCGCCGGGCGCCATCGTCCCGACAACTTTTTCTCAAATTTGCAGGACAGCGCCGTATCGACATTCTACTGCTAATTCCAGGTCCGCAGCTTCATCCTATAACCTAAACTCAGTTTATAAGCGAATCTTTATGACTTTCTATGCATCCTTAGCTTAATTTCCTTAATCAACATTCTTTACAAAAGAGGGTAGCTTTGCTTTCCAAACCCTTGAAATTCATTTAGCATCCAATCTTACATTGTGTGGGATTGAATCTTATGAGTTTCAACCCCTCTTTTGAATGTAAAGTCTTCCCCCTAAGTGAAAACCCATCGAATCCTAGCGAACCTCCCTTCTCTCTCCTCGGAGTTGGAAGAGGGGAGACCAACTAGGGTTCGACCGCGATTTTCCGCTTTACATTTTGGTGAACCCGACGTGAACATCCTTTCTGATTTTTCATGCTTAGATCTGAAAAAAAAAATTGATTACATTTCCATGTTTAATCTTTTGCAAAATTTTAGAGGTGATTGCATAAAAACCCTAAATTTTCTTTTTTTGAACATTGAACTTGCGAAATGTTTAATTATTAATGCTTGCTTCAGATCTGCTTTTCTATTATAAATTATCAATTCATATCTGTACTTTAATTTTGAAAATTAAGTGGTTAAATGTCAAAACCCTAATTTTTGAAACCCTCTTAATTCAACCTTTGTTTGACAATTTGACTGATCAAAACATCTCCAAATCAGCTGTAACTTTGGATTCTGCAATAAAATCACAATATCTTTCATCCCTGAAAATTTGGAAAAAAGTTGCGAGGACCGTGTTGCACTCCGAGCGCCATCGTCCCCGACATTTTTTTCAAAATTTCGGGAGCGAGATCTTGCTGTATTTTCCTGCTAAAATCCAGAATTTTGGCTGATTTTGTCAATTATAACACTTTCAAAATTACGGTCAAAGTTGGTCTTGTGATTGCTTGGTTTAAGGCTCCTAATCATTCAAAAATTGTTGAAATTGAAATTTTGTGTCAAAATTGTGTTCTTACTGTCCTAAATCTGAAAATTGTGTTTGCATTCATTCAAAATTTCAGTGCTTTATTCAAATTCTTGCATTTTGTGACTTTTGAAATTAAGTGCCTAATTACAACAACTTTGATTTCCGCTTTCAAAATTGAATTTAGCGTGAAATTGAGTCAAATTTTAAATTTCAAAACTTGCACTGCTTTTGACATTCCCTCTAAAATCATAAAATTCAAAATTTTAGTTTCCCTCTCTTTTTCAAAATTCAAATTTTGCATTTTTCAACAATCTTGATAGGGTTCAATTTTGAGATTGCAACTTTAATTTGGCCTATCTACAGATCGTAAAATCCCTCAATTTTTTCAGATTAGCTCTAAAATCATCATACCTTTCATCCCTGCAAATTTTGAAAAAAGTTGCAAGGACCGTGTTGCACTCCGAGCGCCACGGTCCCGAACATTTTTTCCGAAATTTCGGGAGACTGTTGTGATTGCATTTAACAGCTTAAATCTGGAAGATTGGCTGTTTTTACTGAAAATTGCTACCTCTAAAATCAAAATCTTCTCTCTCTCTCTAGTGCATGAGTTTTACAACAGTAAGCCCTACTTACACTATTCCCGTTAGAAGAAGCCATAGAAGTAAGTCTTTCCAAGGTTTAACTACCAAGGAGATGGAACCTAATTTGAGTAGTCTTTTTAACGAGGACATGGGTAATTCCTCTAATCCTCCTAATGATGAAGAAGCTCCCCATGAAGTTTCTGTTGAACAACTTTCCAAATTGGATAACCAATTTGACGATTTCCACCAATGGATGTCTCATGAGTATCCCGATAGTCAAGCTCTTCCTTTAATTGAGGGTCTAAAACGTATGCTTCAAAGTGATAAGAATGGAATTGATGTTTTACATGGTATCGCACACATTGTGGATTCGAATGTGATGCCTATGAAGAATTGTGCTGAATCTTTAGGTTATACACAACCTCCTACACAAGTCAATCATTCTACTCCTTTGATGACTTCTATTGCTAGTATACCTACCTTTACATCAAACATCATGGCTACCTCTATACAAGACATTCCTCCTGTGATCACTAGTCATGGGGGCAATCCTCCTTCTTCAATTAACCCTATTCCTTCATTCAATCCGACTTCTTCATTCATTCCTTCAATAAGTGTTCCTATTACATCTTCACAAATGAACATGATGCAAGGGGGCAATTCATTTAACTATTCCATTCCTCCTTGTAGTGTTCCTCCTATCCAATCATCCCCTATGGTTGACTATCATAGGGTCCCACCACCTTACTCTTTACCTTCTTTCAATAACATCACACCTCCATCTCAATCTAACACACCTAATATGAACTCTTCGACTGAAGCTACCATTAATAATCTTGCACAAACTGTCTCTTCTTTACAGCAACAAATTGCCTCTATGAATCAATCTAAGTTTAGTGTGCCCACATTTGATGTTGCGAGCCCACTTTCTCTTGACATTGTTCGAGCTATTCCTCCTAAGCATGTTGAAATCCCGCATTTGGAGCTTTATAATGGTAAAGGAGATCCTCTAACACATGTTAAGACTTTTCAAACAATATGTACTGATTTTGCTTATGACCAAAGGTTGCTTGCAAAACTATTCACCAGAACATTAAGAGACAAAGCCCTACAATGGTATTGCTCGTTGCCTTCTTATTCTATTACTTCTTTCGAACAACTTGCAACTGCTTTCATTCAACAATTTCAAAACAATATAAGTCCTAAAGTTACTTTGATTGATTTAATGCATTGTAAACAAGGTGTTAAAGAAAAAGTGACTGATTTTATTGGTAGATATAAGCATTTGTATGCTCAAATTTCTTTTCCAGTGCCTGATAATGATATTCAAAGAATCTTTATTTCTAATTTACAAAAAGATATTCGAGACAAACTTCTATTTTCTGAGTTTACTTCTTTCCAATAGTTGTGTGCCACTCTTCACAATTATCAACTGACTGTGAGTCAAATGGAACAATCACATCCTATGGCTCCGAGTGATAAGGGTGATAGCAGTCAACAACCATTTGGGAAGTTTAAACCGAACAGAGATTCCATCAAATTCAATGAAAACATCATCAACAACAATGTGAATGCAGCATCAGGTGTGCCTCCTATTTCTAAATTTTTCAGGAAAGAAAGAAAGTATACTCCTTTGAATGAATCATTGCATGATATTATGAATAAGTTATTGGAACAAAATGTGCTTACTCTTCCTCCTATAAGACAAATTGATCCTGCAAAGATTACTTCACCTTATTTTGATCACAAATCTTTTTGTCACTTTCATCGTCAGCCTGGGCATGATACTGAAAAATGTTTTTCTTTAAAGGGTAAAATTCAAGATTTGATTGATAATAATACTATTTCTGTTTCTGGAGTGAATGATAAAGGCAACACATCTGTAGCTCCTCCTAACCAAAATCTTCAGATTTTTACTGATCCATTACTTTCTCATACCTCTCATACCTCTAATGCGATTGAGGCTAATGATTCCTCTTTCTCATCTGATGGTCTTGTGTCTATGACTCCGAATGTGATTAACTTTGTAGAGCAGCAAGAAAACCCTAAAGAACCTTCCATCACATTTGATTCTAGTGAAACCATTAGAGCACCTGATGGTCCTTTATACATAGTTGCAAAAGTCAAAAATACACCTTGCCGTGGGGTGCTTATTGATCCTTCGTGCATGGTGAATGTTATTACTGAATAATTTCTTTTTACTTTGCAATTGAATCAAGTGATCTATGACAAAACAGATGTGATTGTGAAACTATTTGATGCATTTTCTTCTCCTGCAATTGGTTCTATTACATTGCCTATTGAGGTCCATAATAAATCTCTTGATGTGAACTTTGCTATTATTCCTTCTTCCGAACAATTTCGTGTGAAGCTTGGCTATCCTTGGCTATCTTCCATGAAAGCTATTGCTTCTCCTATTCATAAGTGTTTAAAATTTCCCCATAATGGTGAAGTCGTTACTGTCAATCATAGTCTCTTTAAACCAGCCGAAAGAACCTCTAGTGTTCCTATTGATTACTTTTGGCCCAAACAATTCCAATCTCTTCCTCCGCGAAGTGATCATCTTTTTAAATCTTATCAAAAGTGGAAAACAGATATGATCCTATCTCTAAGTGAACCTAGAACACCTAAACTTGACATTCCTATCATTCTTGAGAAGGAAATTCTTCCTTTGAAAGACAAAACTAATGTCTTTCCCCAAGAAGATTCCCAACCCGTCCCCATGGATGTGACTATGTCTATGCCTAATAAATCTTCTAAAAATAGACCTATACCTCCTCGTCATGATGGACTTGGTCTTCTCCCTAAACCAAAAATTCCTCCTTTATATGAAGCAGTTCCTCCTCCTACCTTCTATAGAGAGAAGAGACCTTCTTCTTCTCCTATTATCCAGCCTAAGAGACCACAACCTAAACATCCAAGTGATAAGGATGAGAACATTCCTCCTCCTCTATCTTCTACACTTCCTACTAAGACTAGACGTAATCGTTCTGCATGGGAACGCCGACGAAAGCGTCGTCTTAGGGCTCAAGTAGCTACTTCTCAAACTTTACAATCTCCAAAAACACCTTCAACAAGCATTATTCCATTTTCTCCTCAGCCGGATATTGAGCCTAAATCTCCTAAACATAAGATGCATGATGGTCTTGATCCTGTGCGAGTTAAAGATCCTATTTTTATAAATCTTGATGATGATATAGATGAAAATGTTATGCATGATGAAAATGTTACTCCTCTTGCTTCTGATAGCGAATATGAACTTGTTGATGTTGATAACCATTTATCTAATGAATTTTCTAAAGCACTTATCCTAGCTCCTAGACAAGAACAATGTGGCTTGGAACATGAACATAGCCCTTGTTTGGATCTTGTGATAGCTCCATCTACTGTGTTGGATGTTCCTCCTCTAGCGTGTTCCCTGCCTTCCCGAAACATTGATCAGCAAGATCGGGGGGTAGATGACGTGCTAGACTAGTTACATTAGCATAGCAGATTCTCTCCCCCTCTCTTTTGTTACTTCTTCTATATGTTATTCTCATTCTTCTATTTGTCGTCCTTAGTGTTGTCTACTTGAGGACGATGCAAAGCATTGAGATCTCTTTGGTCTCTCTCATGTTGACTCAAAAGACACATGTGTTCCCTTCTTCTAGGTGACCTTCCTTGATTGGGGAATGAAGAACAATTATGCATACATACATATGATATATATACATGACTTATCATACAGCATACTGACCCCGAGGAAAGCGAAGTCACCTCGTGCTTTGTGTTTTGTGTCTATTATCCTTGGGTTTATCTCACACTTGGGGGCTAAATCTTTGTGATAACGTGCTCCTTTTCCTTTCTCATTTCTTATGTGTATCACTACGTTAAAACAATCACCCCTGTTGAGGCGTGTGCGATCGCTTTAACGTAGGGGGGCATACACCCTGTCTATCCTTTCAAAGATACTTGAAAATTTCTTGGCAAACTTAGCTTTGTCTTGAAGATTTTTGGTATTTCTTTTGCATGACTCATAGTGAGGGAACCTTACTACTGACAATCATGGTTCTTCCTCGTGATCTTCCCTTTTACTTTGTCAATCGAAGTCGTAAGATCCTTAGTCCACTGGGGGCTTGGTGTATCTTGCCTCCTTGACGTGGTGAAAGTCTTTCAACGTTGTTTCCTTGTACTTTACCGGAAGTATGAGCATACATACTCCCGCTAAAGTGGGGGCTAAATGTAGCGTCCTAAAATTGCGACACTTGCAATTTCGACTGCATTTCGGTCTTCACGATGGCGACGTAACACGCAACCTGAATGGAGACCCCAAAACTTGCTCACGACACTGAAAACTGCATTTTTCAAGCACCATTGGCCTGAACCTCCTTGCACCCCGCTGTCTTGGAGGTGGGACCAGAGTGCCCAGCGCCCTGGTCCCTGGGTCCTATTTTGGGCCCGGTTTCCTAAGTGATATCGGGTCTTTTTGATTGCAATTTGGAAATATACTTCCTTGGTCGGCCTAAGGTCGGGAAAATCAGTCTATCAGTCCTAATTGACAAGTATATAAACTACATTTTTCTCTCTCATTTGGGATAAGAGAATAGAAGACATACATGACGGAAAAAGCGTGGAAACTATACTCAAGCATTCAAGCATTCAAGCAATTGATCATTCCAAGTCTCCATTCAAGGCTAAGTGTTGCATTCAAGTCAAGGATTCAACCATTGAAGAGGAGATCACTTATTACATGCTACATACTACAACATACAACATTTAAACCTTTGCACATAAGGATACAAACATCCTTAGAACAAGGTATTAGTACTTGTTTTACATTACAGTCATTTACATTTACAGCACTTGCTCATTTCTTGGTTAATTCCAAAACCGGGGTTTGACCTAAAGGCAAACCCCTAATCCCTAACCCCCCATCGTCTTCGCTTTTCTATGTGTAGGTTGCAGGTACGCAGCTGAGATTGAAGATTTGGAATCCTTGTGCAGAGACGAACCGATCCCACTTTGTTTCGCGGATTTTTCGGAGGACCGTGGCACCGGGCGCCATCGTCCCAACAACTTTTTCTCAAATTTGCAGGACAGTGCCGTATCGACATTCTACTGCTAATTCCAGGTCCGCAGCTTCATCCTATAACCTAAACTCAGTTTATAAGCGAATCTTTATGACTTTCTATGCATCCTTAGCTTAATTTCCTTAATCAACATTCTTTACAAAAGAGGGTAGCTTTGCTTTCCAAACCCTTGAAATTCATTTAGCATCCAATCTTACATTGTGTGGGATTGAATCTTATGAGTTTCAACCCCTCTTTTGAATGTAAAGTCTTCCCCCTAAGTGAAAACCCATCGAATCCTAGCGAACCTCCCTTCTCTCTCCTCGGAGTTGGAAGAGGGGAGACCAACTAGGGTTCGACCGCGATTTTCCGCTTTACAGAGACAAACAATCAACAACACAAGCATGGTATCGAAGATCTGGATTTCTGATCACCCTTTGAAGGATGAGAGCATACTCTCCTACTCCAATGTCATACTTAACAAACAAAGAAAACAAGGGTTCATTTCCTCCTATTTATAAATCACTAAGTGCCTAATTAAAAAACTCAAACACACAATTTGGTTGTTTCTCCAAGGCAACCTGCAAAACCCTAGTTAGATGTTTGATTTGTTGTCTTTGACCATCGAATCTGCATAACACATGTTAGTAGTTTGATTTTTAGTCTTTGTCATGCGTATGCCAAGATCCTGCACAAATAATCAGTACCAAAATCCAAAGCATAGAAAACAGAATGCAAAAACATCAAAGACTTCAAGTAAAAACTGCATTTTTCACCTCTGATCTGGACTTTACATAGGCGCAGAAGTCAGGACACAAGCGCAGGATGTCTAACACAAGCGCAGAATGTTTCAACACAGGCGCAAGATGTTTCAACACAGGCGCAGAATGCTTCACACAAGCGCAGAAGTGTCCAGAATGCACTGCACGGCTCTGTTTTTGAGTTTTTGACTTGCAAATCAACTTAGAAGCACTCCAAAACACAGTAAGATGGTTAGAAGGTTAGTATTCACATCGGGTTCACCAGTTAATGTAGCATCAGAAATTAGGAATCATCAAAGCATAGATAGATCAAAACACAAGACATGATAGCTCAATCAAAAGAACACTCATTGAAATGAACCTAATTCCAAAGCACATTCAATAGAGGTATGAAAACAAAGCATCTAAAAGAAAATATCATGCAAACCATATAACAATTCGGATGCTTCTTCCATGCGGCTCCATTGTTGTTCTTTCCTCTTCAATGGGTTTGTGGATCTCACCTACAAGTGCTCACACAATTGAAAGCAAAAAGCTCAAGAGTACTAGAAACGTAAGTTCGGTAGTTTGACAGAAATTCGGGATTCATGAAGGGATTGATTGAAGAAAATTATCCAATTTATAGAAGAATTGGATAAATGACAAGATTGGCATGATGCAATTCAAATGGAAATTGCAAATCAATATGTCAATTATGACAAATTATGCACTTTCCATGCACAATTTAATTGATTGATAATTGATGACAAATTATGACACATTTCATGTCAAAATTGATTGATTATCAATTATGACAATTTCATGACAAATTGAAATGTCACTCCCATAGAATTAGGAGATGAATTAGGAGGGAAAAGGAATTAGAAATTTGAAAAATTAGGAAATTGAAATTGATGACAATTAGGAATTAGAAATTGATGGAAAAATAGAAAATTAGGAAATTAGAAATTAGGTAAATTAATTAATAATCTTTCATTTATTAATTAATTCACAAAGAGGAATAATTAGCCAATTAAATAAACATTTAATTGTGACAAGAAGACTTAGGATAAATAAATAATTTATTAATCCTAAAGGGAGAAATGACAATCAAGGTTAAATGATTAAATCACGAAACCCTAGAAGATGAATTAGGTCTTGATGAAAGATAATTAATTCGATTTGATCATGATTCTGAATTGATAAATGAACAGTGTTGATAAATGATTTGATTGAGATTGGTTGACAAAAATCAATGACAAATTGACCAAATTGACATGATTGAAAAGGACAAGGATCGATGACGAATCGATCGCAATATGATAAGATTGACAAAAGGACAAAGATCGACCAAAATCATGATTAAAGATTGTTATCGACAAGACCTAATTCAAAAGCGAGACAAATGAAGAATACAGAAGAATGACTCGATGCTCGCAAATGATAAAGATCAAGTGCGTGACATAGGAGAAATGTTAATGCGACGCAAAAACCTAAAATGAGGCAATGCGCAAATGTTAAAGTATGACTTCTGCAAGCGTTGACCATTTTTAGGTGTCTACAGAACTACTTGGGTGAACTCACAATAATGGTTCCCACTTTTTTGCCACTTTTGACACTGAGATGTACATTTTTAAAATAATCTTCAACTTCCGAGAACTATAACTTTTAAACTATTAAAAATTTGAAGATGATGTAAATTAGTGATTTCTAGCATTTTGTTTGTAGATTCTATATACATTTTTTTCAAATTTTTTTGAAGGAATTTTTTTTTTAATTTTCCATCTCCCTCGAAAAGTAGTTTTTTACAACAAACTACATTTTTTAAGAGTGATGTGCCTCCCGAAATGCATCTTTTTTTCTATAAATGATAAAAACTCAATTCTTTCGAATTTTGGTTTGTAACATCAATATCCAGGGCTTGCATTTGGTTTTATAGTGATATGTTCAATATTTTTCATTTTATAAAGTTTTGAAGTCCGACTAGTCATAATTCAGACATAGGTTTACGTTTGAACACATAACTTGTTCTATATAAATCGAAATTCAATTTATTTTTTTTTGTTAGAAAGAAGACATCAATACCATGGGCATAGATATTTTTTAGAATTTTTTTGAATTAGTTTCTTATTTTTCCCAATGTGTTGAACAAAGAAGTTCATGTTCGGTGAAAAACCAATTTTCCATAAAATTAAAAAAACAAGAACATAATAAATTCAAAATATAACACAATTATACTCGTTGGAAAGTTTGTTCCAAGTACTACCATCTAATATTTTTGGGTTATCAATATTATTTCATTCGTCCCTTGAACCAGAGCTCCGAAGTCATTAATTCTTCAGAACTCTGAAAAATTTTGGGAGAAACTTTTAATTCAAGGGTTCAAGCGAACAATTGTTCGAGCAAATTGGGTTCACTCGAACCATTAGGGGTTTGAGCGAACCCCCATTCGCTCGAATCACTGGGCTTGTTTTTTGGCCCATACTTTTTTGTAACTATCATGTTCGAACGAACCCGACCATTTTTAATTGTCGGGTTTCGTTCGAACTCTGGCCGATGCATTTTGGTTGAATGAATTTTATTTGTGGAGTTGTATAAATGTCCATAATTTTTTTCATTTTTTATCACACAAATGATTAAAATAATTTGCATTTTTGGATGAAAGAAGACATTTGACAATTATTTTGAAGGCAATAATTTGAAGGTTTTTTGTAAAAGCATGAGGAACAAGAAGAGAAGGCAAAATAAGACTTCAAGGAATTATTCTCCCAAAACGGAAGAAAGATATTGAGAACAAAGAAGACAAAGATATCTTGAAGCAAGTATGTATTTTTAATTTTTTTTCTATTTAATTTAATATGTATTACGTAACAATTAATTAGTTCAATATTTTTAATCTAATATTTTTAATGAAAATTAATTTAAAAAATCTTAATTAAATTAATTGGAAATAATAGGATTAAAAATAATCTTGTTTTAATTGGAAAGCATAATTAATTTGAGATAATACATGTGTATTTGCAAATTTCAAATTCCATCAACTTGCTTGTTGTGTAATTGCATTTTTCTCCTATATAATTAAGTCCATTTATAATAGATAAGACCTATTATGTCATAATTTCTAGGTTCTAAATTTTATATATTGAATATTTAATCTACATGTACAAGTAATTTCATGTTCAATAGGTCCTTTAATATCACATAATATATATGTCTTAAGGGGAGTTAAGTATATTAATTGTGAAATGTTTTTTCATACGTGGTCATATTGATTTTAATAATAAGGCCTAAATTAGGACTATTACATTGATTATAGGTCTTAAATGTGACATAGATTTATAAGGTCTATTAAACATGTTGAATAATTTAGATGAACTATTTATATGACTTCACGTACATGCAAAAACATTTCAGATTAGGAGGTCTATTATGCAATAATAGGTCTTAAATATACACAGATGTGACAAATTATAGTCCACCTACATTATGGTCCATAACAAATTAATATGAGGTCACCTTTATCGTATGCATGCATTAAAATATTTGTACTTTTAATTTTCAAAATTGGAATTTCTAATTTATCAAAATTTTATTTTATGTGTTAAATTAGTGCTCAAAATTATAGATTGAACTTTAATCGTAACCTGAGAACAAATTGAACTTTAAACCTAAACAGGTAATTTAATTAGAGTTATAACAATAAGGTCTTGAAAGTAATTAAATTTAATAAACCAAATTGAACGGGCTAATTTTAACATGTTACAAAGCTTTAAGCCAAATTCACCCCTATTCTTAAACCTAATTGAATAATCTCTGATTAATTCAAGAACCTTACACAAACTCTTAAATTATGTTCAGAACGGGCTCGAGAAGAAGGGAGTTCTGAAGCGAGAGTCGAGGCAAACGAACCTGTTGAAGAACACAATATAGTTGATGAACATAGGGAGGAGATTGTCCAAGTTAAACCAATGGAGACCTTTGAAGGAGAGGGGTCAGGCTCCTTACCTCCTACCACTGATATGGATGAGCATATTGTGGATCTAGCTAAACAGGTGAAGAGAAATATTTCTTATAAAAATTTAGATCATTTACTTGAAATGGATGTGGATGAGTTGAAACGTCTCAGTGAAGAACCTAGACATACTAAAAGGAGGTCAATGAATAAAAGTGGAAAAGAAATAATGTCTCATTTCAACAATCTTGATACTACACTAGAAAAAGCTCAATTGTTATCAATTGTACTTACTCATAAAGACTTAATAGATCCAATAAAATTGTTGGGTATAGATACAACAAGTCAAAAGAGGAAAACTTCTCAGCTACAAAAATCTATTGTTGATAATGTTAAGAAAGGTTTGGTGAACATTGGTAAAAAATCTCGAAAACTAGATAAGACCATTTCAAGAAGAGTGATGTTGACATCTCTAGTAAATGAAAGATTGTCTCAAAAAAGACAAATCTCTTCACTGTCATCTGAGTTTGGTTTTAGTAGAAGGACAATATCTAAATATGTTAAAAGGAGAAAGATTTTGGATGATACTACCTCAGAGGGGAATTGGGCAATTATGTGTAGAGCTCCTCGTTCTGATAGAATTGAAGATGTTGTTAGGAACTTTGTGACAAGTGTTTGGAATGATAATACTCATCCTTCATCAAATAGTAGAGATGTTATCAAGCAAAGGATTGGTCCTGATCGTTATGATCTCCATGTAAAACATTGGATAGACACAACAAAACATGAATTGTATGTATTGTTTACTAAAACAAACCCTCATATAAAGATTGGACAAACCATGTTTGAACGGTTAAGGCCATATTATGTGAAGCTAAACAAAGTTTTCGAAACTTGTTGTTGTCATTATCACATCGAATTTGACTTGTACTGTCAGGTGTTTTGAAAGATTAGAGAAGATAGTGATGGTTTGAAAATGCTCCTCCTAAATGAACAAGTCAATTCATAGCATCCATCTTATGTGATAAATCAGATGATAATGCAACCGGTCAAATAAATTGCATAAGAGGAATTTGTGGAACATGCGGGGACTTGGCTAAATTGCCTTTGAGAGATGAAGATACTGACACGAGTAAGATGGTAAATTGCAAGAGTTACAAGTATAAAAAATTTGAAATGAAATTTGGAAAGGAATCTACAAGGCTAGATTATGTAGAAGAGGAAATACCTATTGGAACATTTATGGAAAAATTTTGTAAGTTGATAAAACCATACATATGCCATGGTTTTTTTGCCAAGTGGCAAGCAGAACAATTTAAAAGATTAAGAGACACTTTCCCGCTTGGAACTATTCTATCCATAGTTGACTTCGCAAAGAATTACTCTTTTGCACATCAAAAAGAGATTCAATCAGAGTATTACTTTTCAAAGCAAATCACTATTTTGGTGCATGTGTGTTATCGACATGCACAGATGAATTTGGATGGTGTTGATAGTACATTTGAAAATCGTGTCATTAAGAAAGAGTACCACTTCTATATCAGTGATGATAAGGAGCATGACACACTTTTTGTACAACATTGCTTTAAGAAGTTTTTTGAATATTTGAAAGATATAGGCATAACAATAGTTAAATATTTTGTTTGGTCTGATGGATGTGCGACACAATTCAAATCTTCGAGGCCATTTTATGCACTATGTAGATATCATCAAAATGACAAAATACCACATGTTTGGAGCTTTTTTTAGAGTGGTCATGGAAAGGGTGAACATGATGGTGCAAGAGCTTGTATCAAACGTGCTCTAAGAAAGCATCAAATAAAGTACACAGGAGAACATATAGTAGATGCACATGATGTTGTTGAATGGTGTAAGAAACACTTCGAGCAACCTAATTATCCTGAGGAATCATCATCGAGAACATACAGACCCATTCCATATAGAGTGTTTTGGGAGATAACCGGTACGTGTTCTCTTTTAGTATTTTATTTAATTTTTAAAAAAATGTTCCTAGTTCAAATGTTTCAATTTAACAACTTGATCTACATGTACATTCTTGTACACATGTACATTTTGTAGATGTGGATAGAAAATCAATGCATGGATGCAAGAGCGTGGAGAGGACAAGATTTTTGCATTGTGTCATGAGTACATATAATTGCCCATGGACATTATATACTAGGGATTATTCATGTTTTTGTTCTGAATGCATTTTCGAAAACTATGTTGATTGCAAGAACCAAGAGCTTGGATATGTTAGTGAATGGAAAATGGTGCCACTAGATTTTTCTGACACATACGAGGATTCAAATGAGGATGAAAACTTTGAAGACATTCCTTTGATTTCTGGTGATTACGATCATATTTCAGGATTGATTAAAAAAGGTACATACATGACGTACACGTAAATATTTCCTTAAAAATGACATATAACTTAGAATTTATTTAACTTGTGTCAAATTGCAGGAGATATTTTTGCAATCATAGCAGAAGATGGAAATATAGAAGGTGTTAGTTATTATTTATTGTGTTGCACAGAAGAGAGAAAGAAGTTATCGAAATCTGAGATGAGTGATGGAATGTCATTTCCCACAGGTTTGAGTTCTAATTTGAATAGGTTTGAGTTCTGATTTGAATATGTACATGTACAAATCGCTTATGTACAAATTTTTAATTTCTTATATACATGTACATGCAGGATCAGTTGTAGTACAAGGGACATATTTCAAACAGGTTAAAATTGTTCAACATGGGATTCATTTCACTGAATACCAAATTGACAACAAGGTATATCAATATAGTCACTTGGTCATTGTTGTTGGCCTAATTCTTCAAACAGTTCCACGTCGAGGGCGGTCTCAAAAGTGGAGACTAGATAGTGAAGATCATGACAAAATATTAAGTGTTATTGAAGAGTGTTCTGAACCACTTGATCTGGTATGAACTATACATATGTATTTAGTAATCCAAAGTACACATGTGGTTCAGCCCACATGAATTGAATTAATACTGAAGATAAATTTTAGATCTCTTAACTTGTTTTGAAACTAAAGGATAAATATTTTTTAAGTTTAAATACATTATATCAAATTAGGATGTATTCAAAGTTAATTCAAGTACATGTACATGTTTAAATGCATGTTCAATTTGTATGTATAAGGTACTGTATCTAATTCTAAATGCATCTAATTTGTAAGGACCACTAGTTTAAATAATTTAATTAAAAAATGCATATTTAAATTAGAATGTAATATGTACATTTGTAAA
This sequence comes from Cryptomeria japonica, assembly GCF_030272615.1. Classification (NCBI taxonomy): domain Eukaryota; kingdom Viridiplantae; phylum Streptophyta; class Pinopsida; order Cupressales; family Cupressaceae; genus Cryptomeria; species Cryptomeria japonica. Next base: position 328,888,231 of record NC_081415.1, read on the forward strand.
ATTGATATAATATGGAATTAGGACATTTGTAATTACCTGACATGTACATGTTGTCAACTATTTAACTACAGTATACATACCTAGAAGCTCACATACCATGTGAACTATTCAATGTACATGACCTATTAAGTTTAGTTTGTTCGTTTCATACATACTCTTTTGTTTGAACATGTTCTTTTAAATTTTAATGCATATCTACTTGTATTTCTAACATGTGCACGTGATATATATATAATCCAGTCCAGTCCATCGAACATAAAGTATGTATATATAATCTAACATGTGTATGTACATGTGCACATGGATTATATAATCTAACACATACATGTGCATGAAATATATATATAATCTCTAGTCTAAACTTCATATCACCTGATGTAGTGGAAATATATATAATCCTATCAAACACAACGAAGATATAAAGTATTATAATCTAGTCTAAACTTCATTGTACATGCATGTGAAATATACAATCTAATCAAACATGTATTGAAATATAATCTAATCAAACATGTATAAATCTAATATAATCAAACATGTATAAATCTATATAATTTCTGATCAAACACAACGGAGATATAAAGTATAATCTAGTCTAAACTTCATTGTACATGCATGTGAAATATACAATCTAATCAAACATGTATTTAAATCTAATCTAATCAAACACATGTATAAATCTAATATAATCAAACATGTATAAAGCTATATAATCCGATCAAACACAACGGAGATATAAAGTATAATCTAGTCTAAACTTCAAATTTGTACATGCATGTGAAATATACAATCTAATCAAACCTGTATTTAAATCTAATCTAATCAAACATGTATAAATAGATAATCTAATCAAATGTATGTATAAATCTAATATAATCAAACATGTATAATCTGATCAAACACAAACCAGGTATAAAGTATAATCTAGAGTCTAAACTCCATGTACGTGCATGAATATATATAATATGAAAGTCTATAAAAAGATAAATGTAAATGAGCTATAAAGTCTGGAGAAAATCAACAAGGATCATCATGTCAGCTACGAACTAAGCGACCATCTGAGGGGGAGTCCTGCAAAAGTAGAATTTATTTAAATATTAAATATATTATATCTATCTCTCTAGACGTGCATGTACATCAAATCCAAGTAGAGTTGCCTACAAATTTGCAATATGTATACATATCTTCTTTAAAAAATTAAACGTACATGTACATGTACATACCTGTGTATCACCTGGAGTAGGTTGTATAGTCTGATCCTATCTCGTGATCATATCAACAACATCAGTCATGCCTGCATATCTCTCTCTAGCTGTACATATCACTGAGGAGTGCAAGGGGCTAACTAGATGAGTGGGCATCGTGGATGAAGTGTCTAACTGTAGTAGCATGTCCATAAATCCAGTATGGCTCAAATCTCTCAGTTGATCCTCGAATGAGTCCAAACCCTCATCTGTGATATGGACCTGATCAGCTCGTATATCCTCAAATGAATCCAAGCGGCCCTCATCTATGATATGGACCTGATCAGCTTGTAGCTCCTCCTCTGTGCAAGCAACAGAGTGATCTGTAGGTGGGTCAGTGTCTGGAGCATGCATAGAGTGATGAGAATGTTGTGACTGCCTCGAGGTATGCGTCGATGCCACTATAGCCTGACCATATCTGAGAATCTCCTCTCTAACATCAGCCAATGGTATCCCAAGTCGAGATGAAATAAAACTATAAGCATGTAGTAGGTCCTCGACTAAATACTGTGACATCTGTACATGTCTACTACCTCTGACTATAGCTGCTACCTCATCTGGGGAGGGCATGCCAGTAGAAATATACCGATCATCTGAACCTGAAGCCCCCCCATTACTAGAAGATGCATGATTTGTGGATGATCGCGAACGTGGTCGAGTCATCATATATCTGTCCACCATGTCAGAAGATATGGTGGTTGTTGTTGATGCAATCTGTCCAATCCTATCAATTGCTTCTCTCTAAGAAGCAATCACAACATGATCTGCTATGGGTGCCATGGGTAAGACTACTGCAGGAAATCTCTGGCCAACAAGGTCCCTGTGTCTAGGCGGAGCTCTATCACACCTACAATATGCATCTCTATCAGCAATCCTGCCCCTCCCCTGTCCATAATATCCTGGAATATCAAGGTAGTTTGGTTTCATCTGACAATGAACCTCAACAAATACCTGTTGTGCAAAGTATAATGGTATCTGGTCATTATTAGGAGAACGACCATGGGTAGCTAAGAAGCATGGGTAAATCAGTGATGCAACCTGTGGGTTGATACATCTGGTAACCTGATATCCCCTCACCTTACTCTTCTCTTGATATTGTGGAAAGCATCTCTCCTTGATGGTCTCCTTCAAGACCACCCCCACCACATCAGCAAAAGAATGAGGACCCCTCCACTCCTCAACTGTCTATATATATCTGCTATAACCTCAGGTGAGAATGAGGTATGAGAAACTAAGCGGTCCCTCAATGTCCGCAAACTATCAAAAATGGACGTGCATGTACTCTTGTACACGCCATCAGTACGAGGGTCATCTAATATGGCCCTCAACCTATGCAACTCCCGATCACTATACTGAAAAATAGTAGCAATGTTGGGCAAGGGGGGATCCTGCTGTGGAGGATCCTGCTATGGAGGATCAACATCATCAATGTGTGGCTCCTGATGTGGAGCCTGCGCAGGTGGATCCTGATCAGGAGCCTACGAAGGTATATCCTGGGATGCCATCTGTCTAGGTACATGTCATAAAGTTAAAATAAATACGTAAGCACAGAGAGAGAGATTATACATATATAAATCTTCATGAGAGAGAGAGAGAGATCATTTTCATTTTCAAAAAATACATGTAAAAATTTCAAATATTTCAGTGAGAGAGAGAGAGATAACATATATTTCAGAGAGACAGAGAGATCTAACACGTGTATATTTAAATCTTTGACATACATAAAAAATTCAAGAACATGATATATAACATTTGGGCCTGGATATGATTATATTTGGGCCCATATGATTATAAAAGTATTAAATCTGCAATATGTTCTAAGGGGTCATGCATATGTTAGGACACTATATGGGGTCATATGCGGTTCTAAGGGGTCATGCATATGTTAGGACACTATATGATCCTAAGGGGAATGTCATATGTATAGTAGGATGTTATAAGGGGTCATTTGATCCTAAGGGGTCATATGTGACCTACTAAGGGGTCACACATGTGTGTCAATGCATGCATGACCCCTTAGGACCAAATACGACCCCTTAAGACACTATGTGATGAACTAAGGGGTATGTCATCCACACTAGGATTTTATAAGGGGTCATATGTGGTTCTAATGGGTTACGCATGTGTTATAACACATGCGTGACCCCTCAGGACCACATATGACCCCTTAGGACACTATATGATCCTAAGGGGAATGTCATATTATGTATAGTGGGATGTTATAAGGGGTCATGTGTGACCTACTAAGGGGTCACACATGTGTTAATGCATGCGTGACCCCTTAGGACAACATATGACCCCTTAAGACACTATGTGATGGACTAAGGGGTATGTCGTTCATACTAGGATTTTATAAGGGGTCATATGCGGTTCTAAGGGGTCATGCATATGTTATAACACATGCACATGACCCCTCAGGACCACATATGACCCCTTAGGACACTATGTGATCCTAAGGGGAATGTCATATGTACCCGGTAGGATGTTATAAGGGGTCCTATGTGACCTACTAAGGGGTCACGCATGTGTTAATGCATGCGGGACCACATACGACCCCTTAAGACACTATGCGATGGACTAAGGGGTATGTCGTTCACACTAGGATTTTATAAAGGGTCATATGCGGTTCTAATGGGTCATGCATGTGTTAAGACACTATTTGATGGACTAACCTGGGTATATGTCGTTCACACTACAATTTTATAAGGGGTCATATGCGGTTCTAAGGGGTCACGCATGTGTTATAACGCATGTGTGACCCCTTACGACCACGTATGACCTCTTAGGACACTATGTGATCCTAAAGGGAATGTCATATGTACACTAGTATGTTATATGTGATCCTCTATGACCTCCTAAGGGAACATATAGTGTCATCAGGGCATATGTGGTCTTAAGGGGTCATGTTGTGCGTGTAATAGGATGTGAAAAATGGGTCACATTGTAGAGGATTTATTTTGTCTAATTTGTTTAAATTTGTTATCTAAATTTTCTAATGTTTATTTAAATTAAAATTTATTAATTTTTCTAAAGTTTAATTTATTGTATTTACGTTTGCGACATTTTTCTAATTTTCTTTTTTTGCTAATGCTTTTCTAAGTTCTAATTTACTAGGTCTTAGTTTTCTATGTTTTTCATAACAATTTTTTAAAATGTTGAAAAAAATATACATATATACAATTATGTAATTTTAAAAATAAATTGACACATTTCAGTCAAAACATTAAATTATCAAACATTTTTCTAAAACAATGAAAAACAATAAATTATCAAACATTTTTCTAAAATGTTGAAAAATAATAACTATATACAATTATTTAATTAAAAAAATAAATTAACAAACAAATTATTTATTAATTTAATAAAAAAAGACAATATTAAACCAAACAAAGGGTTATTTTGTGCACCTGATATAATAAAGGTCAAAAACTGAAATATGAAAGGCGCTAGTTGCTGCAAACAAAGCTCGGTGACGTGATGCTAACGACTGGTTCGATCCAACCCCCACCAGACAGAAAAAGACAACTTTGATAATGACCCTTTAACTATCACTTTTGCTTTTTATAAATGTTAAAAAAAAACCCTAACCGAAAAGGGTTCGAGCAAAACGCCTAAAATATTAATATTTTAGGTGGTTCGCTCGAACCCAAAATTCACCGGTGGTTCGAGCAAACCCTGGTCCGCAAAGTGGTTCGCTCGAACTCCCAGGGGTAATTCGAGCAAACACCCGTATTTCGCTCGAACACCTTAAAAATCGAAGTTCCCACTTTCGCCAAATTCCTTAGTTGGTGAAAGTGGGAACCAGCTTTGTGAATTCACCCACTTCCATTCTCTCACTGATATCGAAACCTACACCCATAATTCCCCATTCTATAATGGAGTCCATGTCAATCAGGAAGTCACTGTACACAATTGATTCCATCACCTTTTTCACCACCTCCACTGGTTCACCAAGGTCTAACCCCCACGCCGTGATCATTGAATACACGTCCATGTTCATGTGGTACTTGTGTCTGAGTTTGCCAAACACCTTCCCCAAAATTAATTGAACACTCTTTATCAGATGCTCATTCTGAAAAAGAAACATTCCACGAAGCCTCCTCTCTGTGACAACTCCAAAAAATAGGCAAAGCTATTTCTTGGACTTTAATTGTGAAATTTGCTTCCATGATCACTGCAATTTTTTCGTCTCCCCTCTCTCTGCCATCTCTCAAATACCACAAAAAAGATTCCCAAATCTTCAAGCAATGTGTGCAAGTAATGCTCATTCAAACTACAATTCCTCCACAATAAATTCCATGTCCCTCTCCTACCCCCACCCTTTTTGCCCACCCTCTTCAGACATAGCATTAATAAAGCTTGTCAGTGTCATGCTTGCTCAAGTGGTCACCAATGGTCACCTGTTCTCAACTTTAGCTTACATGGTGTCAAATGAATATAATACTTTATTTCTCATTGAATTCTCAATAATTCAAATAACTAAGATGGCCATTGAACATTTGTATCATCGCCACCCCACCATCTCGTAACAAACTTGTCCAATTCACAAGCCATGTTGGACAAAAGGTCCGCCACCCCTCTCTGAATGTGAGATATCTTATAATCTTGAAAAGATCGAAGCCTCAAACAGATGATCATGATGAATTTTTTAATTCTCCAGCTTGGTGATGCCCCTTTCACAATTGCTTCCACCCCAATTTTTGAATCTCCTTCAAGGTGCACCTTTGAAACTTTCATGTTGTTTGCCAAATCTAGTGCCAACAATGCAGCTTGCACCTTCCCCCCATTATTCATGTCATATTGTAATCTCTGAGCCCCTTTGAAGAGCACTATACCATTCTCATCGCGAGCTACACACCCTGCACCTGATATACCCAGATTTCCCCTTGAAGCTCCATCAAAGTTAATCTTTATCCATCCTTTCTCCGGCATCATCCACTCTTCGTTTGAATTATTTCCATCCTTAGAAGAAAGATTAACCCTTCCTAACCCATGAACTGGTCTAAATTTCAACAAAGGTCATCTAGATTGAATAATTTTATCTGCCATATTGTGGTGGAGAGAAAAGCGAGATCGGGTGACTAGGACCTAATCCTACTTTTGCCAACACATTGGGAATACGAAAGAGCTTAGAGAGATAGATCACTTTAGCTACTTGTTGTGGGAAAGAGAGAGATGAGAATTATCTCTTAGGGTTTATATTCCTCTTGTTGCAAATGATGAGAAAAACTAGGGTTTGAATGATCAACTAGATTAGGAGATAAAGAATGAAGCATAAATAAGCTTGAAATTGCACAAAGGTGCAGATCTAAAATTAAGATACTGAAAGCATGAAAGGGAGAGAGTTTTGGATGCATACCTGATGCTACAAATTAAACAAAACTGACCTGGACCAGGGTGCCACGCCACTGTCATGTTTCTGTAGACAAGAGGTTGCAACTGAGGCACTGCAAATTGGAGGTTCTGAATCTACTACCTGTCAAATTTGATTGCAAGATGGAGGGACTGAGGAGCCACACCCCTATCCTAGGCAGGACCAGGGTGCCACACCCCTGTCCTTGATACATTTTTGTACCTCTAAGACTTCTAAGTGGTTCTGATGCCTTTTCTAGATCTAAAACTGCCTCTGGATGCATGTTTCTGCACCTGCAACTAAAAAGGGATGGTTTGGGTGGCTATATGGGTTTTTGCCTTAGTCAAAACCCTATGTTGGTGATTTCCACCTCCACAAATAGTCGATAATATATTGAAAATGTGTGTGCTAGAACCTTGTGTGTATGCAAGATCCTAAAATGAAATAAACTAGAGCTACCCTATGCATGAGAGTAAACCCTAAATGTAAATGTGAATATAAATAACAATGATTCAAACCAAATATGCTAAATGATCTAAATAATGAATGTAAATATGCAAATTGATGTAAAGAAGCTCATACAAAGACATGAAAATAACATGAAATCATACCAATCCCCAAGGGAGAGATATTGCCACTAGATCTCCTATTATTCTTCCATGTCTTCAAGGCTCCTAATTGATGATGAATGCTTGACAAATGCTTGATGAATGTTGTTGAATGTTGTTGGATATTGTTGAAGACTCCACATAGGCTTCTCTTTCACTGCATAAAAGGCTCCTTACGCTCCAAAAACCTACTCTTAGATTCTTAGAAAAATCCATCCATCCCCTCAAATGAAGAAAGAGAGCTCTTATGTATGAAACCCTAGATCTTAATTTCAACATAATTTCGCCTTTAGGCCAACCTAGGAATTGAATTTCCCACCAATATTCTGGGATTAAGCATTATAATATCATATAATTGTGCTCCCAAAATTTTGGGAAAAAAGTCGAGGACCGTGGCAGGAACGCACATGGTCTGACCAAATTTTCACCAAATTTTTAGGGCCATTAGATATGACGATTTAGAGTGAATCCCAAAGTTACAACTAATTTTGAGGTGTTTTGGTATGCGAAATCGGGCCTTAAAGGTCAAAATAGGACATAATTAGGGTTTATGATTAAATGATTTATTGGAGGAATAAAATAAAAAGGGGCACACTTAGGGTAAAGAGCCCAATTTTATAATGTGAGGAGTGATGAAATGTGACTTTAGATTTAATTAAATTAATTAATTAAATGCTTAAAGGGAAATAATAATGCAAGATGCAAACACACTAAGGTGGGTGCTAACCTAAGTGTGAAATTGTACCACCCTAGCAAGGGTGTACAATTTACGACACTACATTTAGCCCCCACTTTAGCAGTCATATCACAGTATGTGCATATGCAAGCTAAAGTATAGAAAAGTAAACATCATGAAAAAGGATATATCCACAAGTTATCGGATGAAGCCACTAGTGGTATCTGCAGTACATAGTTAGGATCTGCACCCTACAAAAACACATGTTAGATAAAATTACAAAATCGCCTAAACTCTTACTAAGGAAGGTGATGAAAATTCGAGGGTAGCTATATGCCCCCCCTATTTCGGCTTGCTAATTTTAGTGAGTTGAAATAGGACCTATCATGTTTACCACATCGAATTGTGAAAGAAGATTGATGACAAATGCTCACAAGAATATTTGATACAAGATCAAAAATTAATGGAGAATCATTTGGTAAGAAAGAAAACTAAGCCTCAATTCCAACACAACAAAGAGTGTGAGGATTTTGAGAGCTCTCTAACACAAGATGAATGATTTAAGTGGAAACAAATGCAAAGACAAGGAAGAAGAGATAGAAAATCATGAATACACACTTTGGTGATCCATGAGACGATAAAATGAACCCTGGACATCTCACCCCTAAAACTAGGTGATCCATGGAGAGAAAGACATGGAAAACAAGCCCTTAGAGTCTGTTTGGGTGATCCATGTAAGGGAGGAGAGTGAGAACACCATTAGTTCCACTCAACCTTGTGCATGTGTGTGCAAGTAGAACAAGGATACCTACCTTCGACACCAAGAAGATATCCATCATGCAACAATGTCATAAATCCAAGCAAGAGAGGGAATACTCTTCAAGCAAGGATAAGATATTTGAAAAGAAATATCTTGCTATATAAGTGTAAAGGATATCCTTAGAGGAAAAGAGATCTTTGTTCAAAAGACATCTAGCTTCAAGAGGAGTTGTCTTAGACAAATATAACCTTCTAGAACGAATGAATGCAAGAGATTTGAAAAGAGCAGAGGATTGAGATGACATCAAAGAGAGATTATTTATAACAACACTCTTATAAAAGAAAGCAAGAGATCCTCGTTAGGGATATGCACATGCAAAAAATAGAAGGGTTCATTATAAAAGATACTACTCAATGAAGAAAAGAAATTGATGAATGATCAAAGACTTCCAACACCAAGAAGGAGGTCCCAATTAAGGATATGTACTCAAGATACCCATTAGGGATGCTTGTTCCAATATGAGAGAAGGAATTCAAGTATGAATACACCTCTACAATCAATAAGAAATCCTTATAGATGATACTACTTCACAAAGGATAAATTTTTAATGTTAAGAAGGATAGATGTTTGAAATCACTCTTGCCCCCATATATATAGGGAGAAGAGATGAGACAGAAATAGGCTATTATGTTGCTTCCAAAAGTATGATTGCACGTGAAATTGTACCATCATGAATGACAATGAGCCCCCAGTAAGTGAGCTACCAATGTCACATAATGATGAGAAACATAATAGCCATTAATGTTATTTAAAGACACAATGGATTGAATGAGGTTTTTGAATATGACATGTTGAATGCTCTACTACAAGTGAGATTAAAAACATGTATAAGATGATGAATGTTAAAAGGTCTTTAGAAAGAGAAAATTTTATAGGAGAAGAATAGGCCACTAAGTCATACTTCTCTTGCACACAAGAAATCTTAGGAGAGGGATAAGTATAATTCATTAGAGCCTTATTACTAGAAGAAGGGATTTTAAAATGAGTAGAAGATAAAGTCTCATAAGGGGGATTAGAAATCTCTTGAGGAGATGCAAAAAGAGATTTGTTCATCACCAAAATTTCCTTATGAGGGGGATGAGTCTTGAAAGAAGTAAAAGATGATTTAATTGAGGTGAGGTTATCATCACTACTAAATATAGCATTCACATTGAGAGATGGTCTTTTAGATGCTTTGGTGGGCTTAGAAGGATTATATCCAAGTCCAAATGAAGCTTCATGTGTATCATGTTCTAAAGGAACTTTAATTCCTTGTTCATTTGTGCCACAACCATTGCCATCATAGCCACTCTTAGCTAAAATGAGAAAACCAGGACCATAAAGGGATGCCAAATCAGAAAGAGATGGTGATGCCCCATAGGTCTTAGCACTATATGAATTAGAGGAAGGATTTGAAGAATCATTTGAACTAGAAGCAACCACAAAATGGTTACTTAGTTGTTTAGATAAGGCGGGTTGCTCTTTGGTTTCCTCCTTAGATTTCTCCTTCTCAGTCTTAGATCCATTACAAGGTACCCTATATTCTCCTATAAAAGTAGGGGTAAAGTCTAGAGATCCCCAATCATCATTTGCAAGAACTTCTTCTGGAGAAAAGATATCCTTGGGAGGAGATTCCAATTGAGTAGAAGAATCAGGAGTACTAGAAGGAACAAGATCATTAAAGGAAGCAGATGTTTTTGAAGAATTAGAAGGATTGGAAGAATAATGGCAAGTAGTTGAACAAGAAGATCCAGATTTTAATGCTTCTTGAAGTTCGGTATTAGCTAATAAAGTGTATGTCATATTGTTATAAATGAACTTGACTCGCCTATGCAAAGTTGAGGGGACAACTTGCATGCTATGAATCCAAGGTCTCCCTAATAGAAGGTTGTATGTCAAATTACCAGGCATAACATGAATGGGTGTAGGTAACACAACATGACCTACCTTAACAGGTAAGGTTATGATAGCTAGACATTGTTTAGCCATATTATCAAAACCTTGAATAGTAAGAGAAGAAGGTTAGATGAGAGCATGATCCACTTTAATCTTATCCAATAAGTCCACACCACAAACATTAAGGCTAGATCCATTGTCCACAACGGTTCGCCTTATAACACTATCATGGATAATAACCACAATCATAAGAGGATCATATTGATTTTGGATTTCAGGAGAAGGTGACTCATCTTGTGTGAATACAATTTGAGCTTTGGATTTTTTTGTAGGATCAATCAAAGTGGACATGTTATTAGGTGTCACTGCATGTGGGACATCTAAGTTTTTCAAAGCATCTTGTAACATCCCATGATAAGCAGGTGAAGTTTGAACCAAATTCCAAATAGAAATCTTAGCAGGAGTGGCCTTAAGTTTTTCAATGAGATCATACTCCTTGCTAAGATTTGATATACAAGGTGCTTGTGGAATAATAGGGTGAGAGGGAGAAAGTGAAGTTGGGATAATCAGAGGAGGACTAGGCTGCCTATTGTTTCTTGTGTTGTAGATATGAGCAACCGCATGATAACTCTCTCCAGTAATTTTCTTAGCATACTCATAAGGGCTATTAGTAGGATAACCTCCTTGCACATTAATAATAGGTTTCTTAGAAGTGAAAAAAGAATCATTAGCATAACCACCTTGAACCACTAAGAGAGGCTTATGTGGGAATTTTGAGAAGGACAAGCACCTTGAACTATGAAGGGGGGTTTATTAGGTGTTTCATTCACATGTATCAAATTGATTGAGGATGGTTTAGGAATATCAAAGGTGTCCTTAGAAGAAGAATGAACAAGATTGTTGGAAGAATTGTTGATAGTCTCTCCTTGCATTAAAATGTTATCATGTATAAGACCAATTTTAGGAGGGAGACTAGGGGTAGGAATTGATGTTTTGGGAGGAAAAGTATTAGTAGGAAAGGTCATATCATCCTCTATCACCAAAGGATATACATCGGGAATAAACTCTCTAGGAGAAGGATCAACATTACTCTTTAAAGTCTCACCTTTGAGAGGGAGATCATTGAAAAAGATGTTAACCATCTTATCTTGAACTAGGGTATCCTTATGAGTAGAACCAAGTTGAGGAGATGGAGATGCTTTATTTTTAGAGGGAGAATGATTGAGATTCATGAAAGGTGAGATGCTATCAAGGGAGTTATTAATAATGATTTTATCCCCTTTGGCTAGAGTTCTCTCATGGGGTAGAGAATAATCAACACCTTCTTCTAATGGTTCATCCCAAATAGTGAGGTCATTAGGGAAATTATTTGAAATATCTTGCACAAAGATGTCCTTATTACTATTGTCAATTTTGGGAAAAGGGATAGCATTGTTCATTAATTCTTCATCCTTAAGAAGGAGAGAATCACTACATGTATTTAAATCATCCTCTTTCCTAAAAATGTGTTCAATAGGATATTTAGGGGAGAGATAATTAAGGAAATTTATTATGGTTTCATCTTCTTTCTCTAAGGCATCTTCAAGGGTAAGACAAGCTTTAGGAGAAGGGCAAGCATTTCGCATTAATGCATCATCTCTAGTAGGAATTTTGTTGGAATCAAAAGAGAAAATTCCATCACTAGGAAAAGTAGGGACAATACCATCTTCTTGCACAAAATGAACCTCATGAGGGGAGTATTCTTTAGGAAGGAAATGAACATCTTTCTCTAAAGATTCATGCTTAGGAAGGATATCTTTAGAAGAAGTGCTCATAACCCCTTGTTGTACTAACATGCCCCCATTGGTAAGACCAAATTTAGGAGAAGATAAGTCAATGTCCATCAATACCTTTTCACTTAGAGAGGCATCGTGTAAGGAACGTAAGGTAACATTAAGAAAAGTGTTTATGATATCATCCTCTTCCTCTAAGATAGCTAGATGAGAAGAGCACATTTTAGGATAATTGTCACGATCACTCTTCAAATATTCATCCTTAGAGCATGGGAGAGTTTTGAAGGGATTGGTAACAACTCTTTTAGGCACTAAAATTTTGTCATAGATAGGAGGAGGTTCTCTAGTAAATGGAAAAATTGAAACAAGGGAAGCTAACCCATTATCACATTTAGGAAATGAATGCATCATGATAAAAAATTCCTCTTTCAAATGATAACACATACAAAAATAGAAGGAACTGTTTAATTTTATCCAATGAAAGCACTCTAAATGTTGATTTAGAAAAAGAAATTTATGAGTGAAATGTGTTCCTAAATCAGATATGAAATTAATGATCCAAATCCAGCTATCCACAAGTTCAATTTTGAATTGAAAAATTAAGGTTTGAACAAAATTAACCTCTAAATTTTGAAATTTGCAAGGAATTGAAACTTGTAAATGTAAATTTGAATTTGAAATAGAAAAAACACTCATATTAGAGAACATAAATCAGAATTAAAGAAGGTTGGATTCACGTCGGGTTCACCAAAATATGGTGGTGGGAAAAGCGAGATCAGGTGACTAGGACCTAATCCTACTTTTGCCAACACATTGGGAATACGAAAGAGCCTAGGGAGATAGATCACTTTGGCTACTTCTTGTGGGAAAGAGAAAGACAAGGATTGTCTCTTAGGGTTTATATTCCTCTTGTTGCAAATGATGAGAAAAACTAGGGTTTGAATGATCAACTAAATTAGGAGATAAAGAATGAAGCATAAATGAACTCAAAATTGCACAAACTTGCAAATTTGAAACTGAGATACTGAAAGAATGAAAGGGAGAGGGTTCTGGATGTGTACCTGATGCTTCAAATTGAACAAAACTGACCTGGACCAGGGTGCCACGCCACTGTCCTGTTTCTGCAGACAGGAGGTTGCAACTGAGACACTGCAAACTGGAGGTCTTGAGTCTGCTACCTATTAAATTTGACTACAAGATGGAGGGACCAGGGTGCCACGCCCCTGTATTGGGTAGGACCAAGGCACCACACCTCTATCCTTGATAGATTTCTGCACCTCTGAGACTTCTAAGTGGTTCTGATGCCTTTTCCAAATCTGAAACTACCTCCGGATGCCTGTTTCTGCACCTGCAACTAAAAAGGGATGGTTTGGGTGGCTATATGGGGTTTTGCCTTAGTCAAACCCCTATGTTGGTGATTTCCACCTCCACAAATAGTTGATAATATACTAATAATGTGTGTGCTAGAACCTTGTGTGTATGCAAGATTCTTAAATGAAAGAAACTAGAGCTACCCTACGCATGAGAGTAAACCCTAAATGTAAATGTGAATGTAAATAACAATGCTTCAAACCAAATATGCTAAATTATCTAAAGCATGAATGTAAATATGCAAGTTGATGTAAATAAGCTCATACAAAGACATGAAAATAACATGAAATCATACAAATCCCCAAGGGAGAGATATTGCCACTAGATCTATTATTCTTCAATGTCTTCAAGGCTCATAATTGATGATGAATGCTTGAAAAATGCTTGATGAATTTTGTTGAATGTTGTTGTATGTTATTGAAGACTTCACATAGGCTTCTCTTTCACTACATAAAAGGCTCCTTATGGTCCAAAAACTTGCTCTTAGATTCTTAGAAAAATCCATCCATCCCCTCAAATGAAGAAAGAGAGCTCTTATGTATGAAAACCTAGATCTTAATTTCGACATAATTCTGCCTTTAGGTTGACCTAGGAATTGAATTTCCCACCAATCTTTTGGGGTTAAGCATTATAGTATCATAGAATTGTGCTCTTGAAATTTCGGGAAAAAAGTCGAGGACCATGGCGAGAACGCACATGGTCCGATCAACTTTTCATCAAATTTTCATGGTCGTTAGATATGATGATATTAGAGCGAATCCCAAAGTTACAGCTGATTTTGAGGTGTTTTGGTATGCAAAATCGGGCCTTAAAGGTCAAAATAGGACATAATTAGGGTTTCTGATTAAATGATTTATTGGAGGAATAAAATAAAAAGGGGCACACTTAGGGTAAAGGGCCCAAATTTATAATGCGAGGAGTGATGAAATATGACTATATTTAATTAAATTAATTACTTAAATGCTTAAGGGGAAATAATAATGCAAGATGCAAACACACTAAGGCGGGTGCTAACGTAAGTGTGAAATTGTACCACCCTAGCAAGGGTGTACAATTTACGACACTACACATATTAAAAGGGTACTTAGCAAAATTGTGATCTAAAGTTGACGAAGAAACTACTTCTGAAATGGCCCTTTCCACTCTATCACACAACATTCTCTTCAATTCTAACTTTTCTTGAAATAATCGTCTGTTCCTCTCCTTCTATATTCCCCATACTACAATTGAAGGCGAGACAATCCAAATACTAGAGTAGACTGATCTCCTTTTCTCAAGGAGCAAACTCTTAAATAGGTCAATTACCTTCTCTGGCAAGAGAATCTCCCAACCCAGTTTGGACAATAGGAAATTCCATACACCCTGTGCCATTTCACAATCACAGATGGTCCCTGTGATTCTTCCTTCATTTTGCACATAATACATTGGAACAAACCATTAAATTCCAACTTGTCGAGTCTATCCCTAGTCAAAATTCTCTTTTGCAGGGCTAACCAAACAAACACGCCTGCCTTTGGTAAGCAAGGAGAACCCCAAAATAATTTCCACACCCACTCTTCTTTGACCTCTGAATTTTCAATGATCCTATATACCCTAATTTAATTGAATACATGCCTGATTTTTCCCCACACCATTTAATAACATCTTCTTTATGAGAGAGGTACGGTCTATATTTCCTGAGAATATCTTCAAAATTAGCTCGCTGAGTAGAAGACAATGGTAGAGCTCTCACATCCTTCCACGTCCATTCCTCCACACCATTTCTATGAGTTTGGACTATATAAACCCTTACCTTCAAACCCCAATTTTGTTCTGCTAGTTGGCTCATACCATCCACATCTAGTCTCATAGCAAGTGGTTGTCTTCCATTCCATGAGTCAAACTAGGAATTTGCTTTCTCTCTATTTCCCAATTGCCAAGTGATGTGCTTCGTAATGACTTTCCTGCAAGACGCAAGAAAATTCCATATAGTTGATCCATGCGGGAGATCTCTCATAGTAAAAATTCTTTCCCTAGACAAGGAATATAGGTACTCATGTTTCAAGATTTGGACCCATTTTTTATTAGGCTTCCAATACATATGCCATATGAGTTCAGCCCCCATCACTTCATTTAGATAACTCCAGTTTCTTAATCTTGCCTCACCTGACTCTTTGGGCTGACAAACAGTATCCCATGCCACCAAAGGGATCTTGCCTTGCTCACTCTTGTCATTCCAGAAAAATTTTCGCATATACTTATTAATGTTTTTCACAACTTTCTCAGGTATTTTAAGGCACATCATAGAATAAATTGGCATGGTTGATAAAACTGATTTCAACAGTAATAACCTTCCTGCCGAAGTAAGCCATTTGCTTTTCCATCCCTCCAATTTGCTAAAACAACTATTCATTAGCCTATGCCACAGTCCCACCCTATTTGGACCACCAAAAAGAGGGGTACCTAAGAACCTTCCTAGGAGACTTCCCCCCTTAACTCCTAGGATCCTTACAATATCTCTCTGTCTCCCTTGTGATGTGTTAAAGAAGTACACATCAGATTTGGTCTAGTTGACCTGCTGTCCAGAAGCATCACAAAAGGACTATAGATCTATTAATGATGTGAGCTTCTCTCCGAGAGGATTCCCCAAACAAAATAGTGTCATCAACAAATTGCTGATGTGAGACTGGTTCAAACCCTGCAGCAATGTTAATCCCTTTCCATTGACCTGAGCACCTTAATTGCTTGATGTGTCTCCCCAAGACTTCCGCCAATAAGATGAATAAAAAGGGTGAGAGGGGGTCACCCTGTCATAGCCCACGAGACATTTGGAATAATCCTTGTGGGCTGCCATTTACAAGGATAAAAACCAATGGTCCTTCAATACATGCTTTCACCCAATTCAACCAATGCTCGGAGAAGCCAAAACTTTGCAAAACTTGAAGCAAGAAAGTGCAGTCCACCATATCATATGCTTTCCTAATGTCCAATTTGTTTAGCACTCAATCAACCTTTTCTCTCCTCACTGTATGGATAGCTTCATGCACGATGATGATACCTTCAACTATCGATCTCCCAGGGATAAACCCACTTTTTTCTTCTGAGATAATCAGCTTCAGGAGAGGTTTCATATGATTAAGGATAACCTTAGCAATCACTTTATACAAAGTATTGCAAAGGGAAATCGGTTTGAAATCAGCATGCTCAAATTTGGAAATAAGGGCGATGAAGGTGCAATTCAATTCCTTTGCAACTCGAGAGATTTCCCTAGCCTCCTCCACCACAACCCACACTTCAAAGCCAACCACATCCCAAAACTGTTGATAAAAAAAGGTAGGATACCAATCAGGCCCCGGGGCCTTGTTACCTTCCATTGAAAAAACAACCTATCTCACTTCTTCCAGCAAGATTGGTTAGTACAACATTTGGTTTTGACTCTGAAATAATTTTGGGGATGTTTGCAAGCAACCTATTTTGTTGTTGAGCATCAAGGTTATCACTATGCTTCAATAGCTCACTAAAGAATTCCACCGCTACTTTATTTATGTCCCTCGTCTTGTCTAGTAATTGATTGGTTATGCTCCTAATAGACATAATTTTATTCCAGGATCATCAAATCTTCACCAAATTATGGAAGAATTTTGTGTTCCTATCACCATCTTTTAGCCAACATTCCAGAGATTTTTGCTTCCAATAAACCTCCTTCCTGGCTAAGATTTCATCATACTTGGATTTCAAACTCTTTTCTTTATTAAAAGTTTCATATGGCATACCTTGGTCCATTATGACCTTTTGTACCTCCTCAAGTTCAAATTCAATGACAACCTTATCTATAAGATGTTTCCAAACTTTATTTTGTTCCATTCCTTTTATTTCCCCTTGAGAAATTGCAACTTCTTGAAGAACTTGAAAGCTTTAGTGCCATAAATCTCCGGAGCCTTAGACCACCATGCACCAATTAGTTTCCGTAGGCTACAATCTCTTAGTCCCTTTTTTTCAAATTTAAAAAGGGCATCTTATTGGACCACTGCCATACACCACAAGCAATTCCATTGGTAAGTGATCTGAAGCAGTCATTGGTTTGATGGTAGCCTCAAAGAGAAGCGGTTTGTCATCCTTAATTGCTAGATGAAAGACTTAACGAAATCAAAATTTGAAATAAATTACATTGTTGGATAGCTAAGAGGGAGCTCAAGTTTACAATGGTATTTTTTTTAACTTCATTGAAACACGTGCAAACCTGACGGAGAGCACGACCAAAAATATGTCAAAATTTTCAATGTTCTGATAAAAACACGTCTCTAGCCTGAAATGGTCATCCAAACCTTCGGGTTGGATTCCCAAGGCAAATCCAACCCATAGGTTTGGTGTTTCCCAAAGCGGGTCATTTGGCGCATGCCAAATACGACGCTCGCCCTATTTGGCGTGTGCCAAATGTGATGAATGGATTTTCTCATTTGGCGCACGCCAAATGTGGTCTATATTCCACATTTGGCGTGCGCCAAATAGGGAGAGCGCCAAATGTGTAAATAGAAACCCCCATCTCACCTCTCCCTTCTTTATCTCCCTTCCCTCGTAGTTCCATCTCTCTCTATGAACTAGATCTCATATTCTCTCTCTCCCCTTACCTCTTCTCGGGCTCTTCATTCTTATAGATACATACTCTTCTTTGTCCCTCCTCTCTCTAGCTATCACAATTCCCTTATTATCCTATCCCTCGAGCTATCTCCCTCTTCATCCTTACACCCATCTAATTCCCTCTCTCACCTCTTTCCCTCAATTTCTTCCTCACTCCCTTTCTCTCTAGGTCCTAAGGGGTCATAGGACGCCATATGACCCCTTAGGACACAATATGACCCCTAACGACACCTAAGGGGTCATATGGTGTCCTAAGGGGTCATAGGACACCATATGACCTCTTAGGTTACCATAAGACCCATAACGACACCATATGTTGTTCGAAGTGGTCATAGGATACCATATGACCCCTTAGGACACCATACAACCCATAACGACACCATATGGTGTCTTAATGGGTCATAGGACACCATATGACCCCTTAGGTGTCGTTAGGGGTCATATTGTGTCCTGAGGGATTATATGGTGTCATATGCCCCCTTAGGACACCATATGACCCCTTAGTAGACCATATGGTGTCAGTATGGTTCGTATGGTGTCCTATGACCCCTTAGGACACCATATGACCCCCTAGTACACCATATGGGGTCAGTATGGTCTTATGGTGTGCGATGATCCCTTAGGACACCATATGACCCCTTAGGACACCATACGACCCATAATGACAACGTAAGGTGTCCTAAGGGGTCATATGGTGTCTTAAGGGGTCATAACACACCATATGACCCGTTAAGACACAATATGATCCCTAACGATACCTAAGGAGTCATATGGTGTCCTATGACCCCATAGGACACCATATGACCCCTTAGGACACCATACGACGCATAACGACACCATATTGTGTTCTAAGGGGTCATATGGTGTCCAAAGCAGTCATAGGACACCATATGACCCCTTACAACACCATACAACCCATAACGATAACTTATTGTGTCTTAAGGGGTGATAGGACACTAGATGACCCCTTAGGATACCATGTGACCCCTTAGAACACCATATAGAGTTGTTATGGGTCATATGGTGTCCTAACGGGTCATATAGTGTCCTATGACCCTTTAGGATACCATATAACCCCTTACGTGTCGTTAGGGTTCACATTGTGTCCTAAGGGGTCATATGGTGTCCTATGACCCCTTGGGACACTATATGACCCCTTAGGACACATATGGTGTCATTATGGGTCGTATGGTGTCCTAAGCAGTCATTAGGTGTCTTATGATCCCATAGGACACCATATGACCCCTTAGGACACCATATAACCCATAATGACAACATAAGATGTCCTAAGGGGTCATATTGTGTCTTAAGGGGTCATAACACACCATATGACCCGTTAAGACACAATATGATCCCTAACAACACCTGAGGGGTCATATGGTGTCCTAAGAGTTCATAGGACACCGTATGACCCCTTAGGACACCATACAACCCATAACAAAACCATATTGTGTTCTAAGGGGTCATATGGTGTCCTAGGGGGTCATAGGACACAATATGACCCCTCACGACACTATGACCCTTAACAACCCCATATTGTGTCTGAAGGGGTCATATGGTGTCCTAAGGGGTAATGGGACACCAGATGACCCCTTAGGACACCATATGACCCCTTAGGACACCATATAACCCCTTACATGTTGTTAGGGTTCACATTGTGTCCTAAGGGGTCATATAGTGTCCTATGACCCCTTAGGACACTATATGACCCCTTAGGACACCATATGGTATCATTATGGGTCGTATGGTCTCCTAAGGGGTCATATGGTGTCTTAAGGGGTCACAACACACCATATGACCAGTTAAGACACAATATGATCCCTAACAACACTTAAGGGGTCATATGGTGTCCTATGACCCCATAGGACACCATATGACCCCTTAAGACACCATACGACCCATTTTGCCACCATATTATGTCCTAAGGGGTCATATAGTGTCCTAAGGGGTCATAGGACACCATATGACCCCTTACGACACCATACAACCCATAACGACACCATATTATGTCCTAAGGGGTCATATAGTGTCCTAAGGGGTCATTGGTGTCCTAAGGGGTCATAGGACACAATATGACCCCTTAGGACACCATGTGACCCCTTAGAACACCATATATTGTCGTTATGGGTCATATGATGTCCTAACGGGTCATATAGTGTCCTATGACCCCTTAGGATACCATATAACCCCTTACTTGTCGTTAGGGTTCACATTGTGTCCTAAGGGGTCATATAGTGTCCTATGACCTCTTAGGACACTATATGACCCCTTACGGGACCATATGGTGTCATTATGGGTCTCATGGTGTCCTAAGCGGTCATTAGGTGTCTTATGATCCCATATGACACCATATGAACCGTTAGGACACCATATGACCCATAATAACAACATAAGGTGTCCTAAGTGGTCATATTGTGTCTTAAGGGGTCATAACACACCATATGACCCGTTAAGACATGATATGATCCCTAACGACACCTAAGGGGTCATATGGTGTCCTAAGGGTTCATAGGACACCATATGACCCCTCAGGACACCATACAACCCATAACAAAACCATATTGTGTTCTAAGGGGTCATATGGTGTCCTAAGGGGTCATAGGACACAATATGACCCCTGACGACACTATGACCCTTAACAACCCCATATTGTGTCCTAAGGGGTCACAGGACACTAGATGACCCCTTAGGACATCGTGTGACCCCTTAGAACACCATATATTGTCGTTATGGGTCATATGGTGTCCTAAGAGGTCATATGGTGTCCTAACGGGTCATATAGTATCATATGACCCCTTAGGACACCATATAACCCCTTACATGTCGTTAGGGTTCACATTGTGTCCTAATGAATCATATAGTGTCCTGTGACCCCTTAGGACACTATATGAGCCCTTAGGACACCATGTGGTGTCCTAAGGGGTCATATGGTGTCTTGAGGGGTCATAACACACCATAGGACCCATTAAGACACAATATGATCCCTAACAACACCTAAGAGGTCATGTGGTGTGCTATGACCCCATAGGACACCATATGACCCCTTAGGACACCATACGACCCATAACGACACCATATTGTGTCCTAGGGGGTCATATGGTGTCCTAAGGGGTCATAGGACACCATATGACCTCTTAGGACACCATACAACCCATAACGATGCCATATTGTGTCCTAAGGGGTCATATGGTGTCCTAAGGGGTCATAGGACATAATATGACCCCTTAGGACACCATGTGACCCCTTAGAACACCGTATAGTGTCGTTATGGGTTATATGGTGTCCTAAGGGGTCATATGGTGTCCCAACGGGTCATATAGTGTCATATGACCCCTTAGGACACCTTATAACCCTTTTCATGTCGTTAGGGTTCACATTGTGTCCTAAGGGATCATATAGTGTCCTATGACCCCTTAGGACACTATATGACCCCTTAGGACACCATATGGTGTCATTATGGATCGTATGGTGTCCTAAGGGGTCGTATGGTGTCTTAAGGGGTCATAACACACCATATGACCCGTTAAGACACAATATGATCCCTAACGACACCTAAGGGGTCATATGGTGTCCTATAACCCCATAGGACACCATATGACCCGTTAAGACACCATACGGCCCATAACGACACCATATTGTGTCCTAAGGGGTCATATGGTGTCCTAAGGGGTCATAGAACACCATATGACCCCTTACGACACCATACAACACATAACGACACCATATTTATTCCTAAGGGGTCATATGACACAATATGACCCCTTAGGACACCATGTGACCCCTTAGAACACCATATAGTGTCGTTATGGGTCATATGGTGTCCTAAGGGGTCATATGGTGTCCTAATGGGTCATACAGTGTCCTATTACCCCTTAAGATACTGTATAACCCCTTACATGTCGTTAGGGTTCACATTGTGTCCTAAGGGGTCATATGGCGTCCTATGACCCCTTAGGACACCATATAGTGTCATTATGGGTCGTATGGTGTTCTAAGCGATCATTAGGTGTCTTATGATCCCATAGGACACCATATGACCCATAATGACAACATAAGGTGTCCTAAGGGGTCGTATCGTGTCTTAAGGGATCATAACACACCATATGACCCGTTAAGACACAATATGATCCCTAACGATACCTAAGGGGTCATACGGTGTCCTAAGGGTTCATATGACACTATATGACCCCTTAGGACACCATACAACCCATAACAAAGCCATATTGTGTTCTAAGGGTTCATATGGCGTCCTAGGGGGTCATAGGACATAATATAACCCCTGACGATACTATGACCCTTAACAACCTCATATTGTGTCCTAAGGGGTCATAGGACACCAGATGACCCCTTAGGACACCATGTGACCCCTTTGAACACCATATATTATCGTTATGGGTCATATGGTGTCCTAAGGGGTCATATGGTGTCCTAATGGATCATATAGTGTCATATGACCCCTTAGGACACCATATAACCCCTTACATGTCGTTAGGGTTCACATTGTGTCCTAAGGGATCATATCGTGTCCTATGACCCCTTAGGACACCATATGGTGTCATTATGGGTCATATGGTGTCCTAAGGGGTCATATGGTGTCTTAAGGGGTCATAAAACACCATATGACCCGTTAAGACAATGTGATCCCTAACGACACCTAAGGGGTCACATGGTGTTCTATGACCCCATAAGACACCATATGACCCCTTCGGACACCATACGACCCATAAAAACACCATATTCTGCCCTAAGGGGTCATATGGTGTCCTAAGGGGTCATAGGACACCATATGATCCCTTACGACACCATACAACCCATAACGACACCATATTGTGTCCTAAGGGGTCATATGGTGTCCTAAGGGGTCATAGGACACAATATGACCCCTTAGGACACCATGTGACCCCTTAGAACACCATATAGTGTCGTTATGGATCATATGGTGTCCTAAGGGGTCATATGGTGTCCTAATGGGTCATATAGTGTCCCATGACCCCTTAGGATACCATATAACCCCTTAGATGTCGTTAAGGTTCACATTCTGTCCTAAGGGGTCATCTGGTGTCCTATGACCCCTTAGGAAACTATATGACCCCTTAGGACACCATATGATGTCATTATGGGCCATTTGGTGTCCTAAGGGGTCATATGGTGTCCTATGACCCCTTAGGAAACTATATGACCCCTTAGGACACCATATGATGTCATTATGGGCCATTTGGTGTCCTAAGGGGTCATATGGTGTCTTAAGGGGTCATAACACACCATATGACCTGTTACAACACAATATGATCCCTAACGACACCTAAGGGGTCATATGGTGTCCTATGACCCCATATGACACCATGTGACCCTTTAGGACACCATACGACCCATAATGACACCATATTGTGTTCTAAGGGGTCATATGGTGTCCTATGACCCCACAGAACACCATATGACCCCTTAGGACACCATACGACCCATAACGACACCATATTGTGTTATAAGGGGTCATATGGTGTCCTAAGGGGTCATAGGACACAATATGACCCCTTAGGACATCATGTGACCCCTTAGAGCACCATATAGTGTCGTTATGGGTCATATAGTGTCCTAAGGGGTCATATGGTGTCCTAACGGGTCATATAGTGTCATATGACCCCTTAGGACACCATATAACCCCTTACATATCGTTAGGGTTCACATTGTGTCCTAAGTGATCATATAGTGTCCTATGACCCCTTAGGACACCACATGGTGTCATTATGGGTTGTATGGTGCCCTAAGGGGTCATATGGTGTCTTAAGGGGTCATAACACACCATATGACCTGTTAAGACACAATATGATCCCTAATGACACCTAAGGGGTCATATGGTGTCCTGTTACCCCATAGGACACCATGTGACCCTTTAGGACACCATACAACCCATAACGACACCATATTGAGTCCTAAGGGGTCATATGGTGTCTTAAGGGGTCATATAGTGTCCTATGACCCCTCAGGACACTATATCTCACCCTCTATCCTTACCTCATATGGTTTAGCATATTGGGTTATAGGGTCTATGGTTATTGTATAAGGTTGAGGATTTAGCATATTTGGTCATACGATCTAGGGTATTTGTTATAGGTTTTAAATGGTTTAATTTTTATGGTTGTAGCTATCAAACTATAGGATATAGAGTAGAAATTTATCAAAGGTTAAAAAATTTCAATGGAAGTCATTTGGCGCTAGCCAAATGAGCTACACTAAAAAATGGTTATATGGGACCCTTGACCCATGATCCAAGCCCACATTCTCTCATTTTGTCTTGTTTCTGCGCATGATCAGACAAAAAAATGCTTTTTGCATGGTGTTGACATTTTATGCAAGGTTATTTTATACATTCCATCAGCTCTCCACCACCTTTTTTTTTCATTTGGCAATGTCGAAGAGGAAGAACATAGTTTTTTTAATCAAATTTGAATAATTGAGGTAATATTTTCTTGTTTTTAGAATTCAAATACTTATTAAGTGTTATTTTGTTTAAATGTTAGAATAAAAGTGTGAGTCAAAATTGATTATAATCCTATTAGATTTACATTAGATTTAACAATGCATTTGAAGGAAGTTGCATAAGAAATTTATTTGTTTAGTGGTTTAAAACAAAATTTGCAATTTCATACATCCTTTTTAAGATCTTATGAAATAATTTAAAAAAGGATTACATGAAATAATTTCAATTTCATATATCCATTTTAACATATGCATAATTAGGACAGTCATAGATGCATTAGGATTGTCCTAACATAATTAGGACAGTCATAGATCCATTAGGACTGCCCCTTACGCCTCTCAAAATCTCTTTATGAATTAACTTTATTCTCTTTTATGTGCATGTACATGTAGAAATCATCATCATGCCGAGGAAACGACCAAAAAATGTAACACCGAAAGAGTGTGAAGCTAAGAATGCAAAAAAAGAGAAGGAATGAAGCAACTTCGTGAAGAAAGGAAATCGAATACCATAGAAGAAGAGGTGCCAATTGAAGAAGTGCCAATAGAAGAGGAACATGAAATATCCATCCAATCTAAGAGAGAGACAAAATTGGCCACACAAAGGCAACAGATGCAAAACCTTCGTGCAATGAGATAATTGAATCCCGAGGTTGAGAGCATGTCTACCACAATTCAAGTTGAAGGCACCCCATATGTTACATCTCAAGTTGAAGGCACACATCTCTTATTGGCACATCGTTGGTGTCTACAACATCTCATATTGAATGCACTCCCTCTATGACATTTGACATTGCAAGTACTTCACGACTGACATCAAGTATTGGAGCTACACCATCTTGTACACCTCAATTTCAAGGTATGTCATCATTTTCATCTCCGGTTGAAGGTATGCCACCTATACCTAATGTTGTTGGCATTCCTAATCTCGAGGTAACTCAAAGTTCGAGAACACCTCCTAGAGTTTTGCATAGAAAGCCTAAGTATTTGATTGATATTGATGCTAATATTTTGAAACCAATGGTTGACAAGATTTTGAAGCATACTTGTCAAAGGCATGCTAACAGGATATGGAAAATATTTTTTGAGCCTTTAAATGAGACAAGAAGATGTCAACTATTTGTTGAAATGATAAGAAATCTGAAATTTAGGCCCATAATGAAGATTCTTGGGCTAAGAACATCGATTGAATCAAGCAACAAATCTATTGTGAAGAGTATGATGAATGCATATGATACTATTGGTTCTAACTCACGTACAAAAGATAGTAATGCCACACGACGTGTCATTACATCAACAATTGTAAGCACACAAACTAAGAAAGCTCGCCTCCTTAGAAAGACAAGTAAACAATTGAAGATAAGTAGACAAACTCTAATGAGAGCTATGAGAAGGCGACAAAGAGCAGAGGATCCATATAACAATGAGTTATGGGCATTTTCTGGTAGATTACCACGGAAAGATAAAGCAATTGTTGAAGCCTTGAGATCCCTAATTGAATATTTTTGGAAGAATAACACAAGGGTCTCTCCAAATCAAAGAGATGTTGTAAGGAGGATTGGTAGTGAAATCCGTGATCCACATCCAAAACATTTTTTGGATATGCCTCAAACACAATTTTTTGCCAAGTTTCAACGTATGTATCCTCAAATTAAAATTAGTCAAAGATTTTTTGAAATGGTAAAGCCTTTTTATGTCAAAATAAATCACACACACAAAACTTGTTGTTGTAGAGTACATATTGAATTTTCTAACCATTATGATGTTTATCAACACATATGTATAGATTTGCATGCTAACAATGTTTTGCAGGAATGCAACATAAATGGTCCATCGACATCTTCAAGGGAATTCATATCTAGCATCTTGTGTGAAAGAGTAGATGGTCAAGTATATTACAATAAGTGTTGCTTGGATGGCACATGTGTTGATTGTGGTGGATTGCGACATTTACAAATTTGTCAACATATGGATATTGGACAAGAAATTGGTAATGAGTTAGTGGAATTTGGAAAATATAAGACAGTGGCCTACATGCTAAAAGATGGAAAAGAAGCAAAAAGGTGTGAATTGGTTAGTGAGAAGATTCCAGTGTATCAGTTTATGGGCATCTTTCATGAGAATATAGTGTATGAGTATGCAAGGCATAACCATCAAGCTCGTTGGTTGGACTCACAATTTAAGTTATGCAAGGACACATTTCCACTTCATACAATCGTTTCAATTGTTGACTTTGCAGAGAACTACACATTACAACTGCAGAACGAGGTGCAATCACAATATTATAACTCCACACAAGTTGCTATATTTGTGCATATAGCATTCATTCATGCACATGATAGTATGGAAGAGGATAGGAAGATATTGAGGGAGTATCATTTTTACATCAATGATGATCGCTCACACTCTACAGAGTTTGTGAAAGGTTGTTTTCAGATATTCTACGATGATTTGGCTAGCCGAGGCATATCATTCTGTCAACATATCATATGGTCAGATAATTGTGCATCGCAATTTAAGAACTCTCGGATGTTTTATTGGTTGAGTGGGATGTAGAAGTTGACTTCTATTCAAGGGCATGGAAAAGGGGAGCATGATGGTGCAAGAGCATGTATTAAAATAGCTTTAGCATAAGAAGAGTTAAAGTACAAAGGGAATGCAAACTTGAAATATGCAAAATTAGTTGTTCAATGGTGCAATGGTACAATTGGTCTAGGTAATCAAGGTAAGTCTTCAGTTCATAGATTTTTTTGGTTGGTAGATGATACTAACATTGCAAAATTAGAAGATTGTTGTACATTGACAGGATTGAGTGAGCTACGCTCTTTCAAAAGCTCTAATGCAGGTTCATGGACTATCCATATGCGACATATGGCATGTTATTGTTCTTCATGTAGATATGGTGCCTATAATGAATGTGAGTCAAAGGAGTGGGTGGACGAATGGTGTATGAGGCCTCTAATCCCACTTGAGACATATCGACCTCCGAGTGCACTACAACTAACATAGATGGAAGCATCAGTTGACTTTGACCATGTGTCAGATTTAGTCCAACCAGGTAAATTATCCACATGCAATTTTTTGTACTTTAATATTTTACCTTAGTTGTTTGCTAAATTATTATCACTTTATCATTGCAGGGCATGTTTATGTAGTTATTGCAGCTGAAGACAATGAAGAAGGAACAAATTATTACCTGTGTCATTGTGTGGACGCAAAAAAGAAATTGGATGGCCCTGTGGTAGATGGAGAAAATATTGAGTACCTCACAAGATCAGTAGTTGTTACTGGTACATGGCTTCGAAGGTACCCAGTGAAGAAGTCTAACTTGTGGTTGTTCGAGGACTTCGAGACACATAGGAAGATTCTTCATTATTCTAACCTTGTTGTAGCTTCAAATGTTCATTTGATCAAGTAGTTGTTACTGGTATATGGCTTAGAAGGTACCCAGTGAAGAAGTCTAACTTGTGGTTGTTCGAGGACTTCAAGACACATAGGAAGATTCTTCATTATTCTAACCTTGTTGTAGCTTCAAATGTTCATTTGATCAGATATGGGGGTAGACCACTAAACAAGAACCTATGGAAGGTTCGTGAGTCTAACCATGAGGCCATACTAGACACGATAAAGAGTAGAGCAGATCCAGATGGTTCATTGGATTAAATGTAAATGTAAAAAATTGTAATATCAATCTTATTTGGATATATGTACATGACTTGTATATTTGACTACTCGAGGCATTGTAATATAAAAAATTGTGTTTTTGTCTTGTTTTGTGTGATTTTATGTAAATAATGTCATTTTGGACCATTAGAGATCACATGGGATCATTTCGTGAATTTTTAGGCTAATATGGTAAAAGATGTAAAAAATGCTCATTTGTTGTCAATCACTCAAAGTGTGAAAAATTGTCAAAATTCGGCATCGTTTTTCTCGATGTTAGTGACATGTAAGAACGATTCGTCTAATCCTATGGGATCATGTTATGGCACTCTAAAAAATCCACTCCCGGTTTAGGTAGACTCAGATCCAATTGCTCGTGGTGGTACTTTCTCGGTTGCGACAAAAAGCGTCAGATGGGTTCAATGAATGCACAATGCCCCATCTTTCAATCCGCTCATCACGGCATCGAACCTTCAGCTCGTACGCATTGGGGTGGTTGGGTTTACGCTAGGAATTCCTTCGTTTTTCTCTCCAACTCGTCCGATTGTTGCGGGCCACACCCTAGCTGTGAAATAGCCTAAGTGCCCAAGTTGCTAAAAGTTGTCAATATTCGACATCGCTTAATTCTTCTATTAATTAAATAAATATTTTATTTATTTAATTATCTAAGCTTAATTCTTCTATTAATTAAATAAATCTTTATTTATTTAATTCATTCATTTATCCTCTTCTAGCCTTATTTCTCATTTAAATAAATACATTTATTTATTTAAATTATCCTTTTCCTAAATTAAATAAATATCTTATTTATTTAATTATCCCACTTCTTCTATTAATTAAATAAATCTTTATTTATTTAATCAATTCATTAGCCTTTTTTACCCATGACACATGTCATTCATCTCTTAATTCATACACTACCTACCCCTTTCATTATTTTATTATTTCTTTTACCTACCCTCTAATCATAGCCGACCTCTTTTTACACCTCTCAATCTTATCCCTCCATTTCATATAGTGTCTTATATATAAGGAGATGCTTTCTTCATTATCAAACCCTAATAACCCTAACTACTTGATCAATTGACTACACTACGATCCTACTTGTAACCACATTTCGTTATTTGTTGAGCTCTTGTGCACATAAAATCTAAGAGCAAATATATCAAGCAAGATCAATGAAGATAGGAAGAATGGAGATCCAAACCCTATTGGACATGTGATGGTATAATCTTTGTGATTTCATTTGATTTGCATTGTCTTAGGTAATCTTCATATGTTATGGTGGATCTTTGTTGTTGTTAGGCTAGGGTTTTGTGGTTGAATTCATTTAGCCTTTCAATATTGTTATTATTGTTATCCATTTTCACCATATACATGGACCATTAGAGATCACATGGGATCATTTCGTGAAGTTTTAGGCTAATATGGTAAAGGATGTAAAAAATGCTCATTTGTTGTCAATCACTCAAAGTGTGAAAAATTGTCAAAATTCGGCATCGTTTTTCTCGATGTTAGTGACATGTAAGAATGATTCGTCTGATCCTACGGGATCATGTTATGGCACTCTAAAAAATCCACTCCCGGTTTAGGTAGACTCAGATCCAATTGCTCGTGGTGGCACTTTCTCGGTTGTGACAAAAAGCGTCAGATGGGTTCAATGAATGCACAATGCGCCATCTTTCAATCCGCTCATCACGGCACCGAACCTTCAGCTCGTACGCATTGGGGTGGTTGGGTTTACGCTATGAATTCCTTCGTTTTTCTCTCCAACTCGTCCGATTGTTGCGGGCCACACCCTAGCTGCGAAATAGCCTAAGTGCCCAAGTAGCTAAAAGTTGTCAATATTTGGCATCGCGTTTCTCAACGCCCGTTAATCATAAAAATGAGTCATCTGATCCTACGAGGTCGTGTTATGGTACTATAGAAAATCCTCTCTCGGTTTCGGTAGACTCGGATCCAGTTGCTCATGGTGACACTTTCTCGATTGCGACAAAAAGCATCAGATGAGTTCAATGAAAAGTTGCACAATGCCCCATCTTTCAATCCGCTTGTTGTGGCACCGAACTGTCATCTCGTACGCATTGGGGTGGTCGGTTTTAGGCTAGGAATGCCTTCGTTTTTCTCTCTAACTCACTCGATCGTTGCGGGCCACACCCTAGCAGCGAAATTGCCTAAGTGCTCAAGTTGCTCAAAGTTGTCAATATTCGGCATCGCGTTTCTCAATGCTCATTAATCATAATAATGAGCCATTTGATCCTACGGGGTCATGTTATGGCACTCTAAAAAAACCTCTCTCGGTTTCGATAGACTCAGATCCAGTTACTCGTGGCGACACTTTCTCGGTTGCGACAAAAAGCGTCACATGAGTTCAATGAAAAGTTGCATAATGCCCCATCTTTCAATCTGCTCGTTGTGACACTGAACCGTCAGCTCGTACACATCGGGGTGGCCGGGTTTGAGCTGGGAATGACTTCTTTTTGCTCTCCAACTCGCCCGATCATTGCGGGCCACACCCTAGCAGCGAAATCGCCAAAAGTGCTCAAGTTGCTCAAAGTTGTCAATATTCGGCATCGCGTTTCTTGATGCCTGTTAATCATAAGAATGAGTCATTTGATCCTACGGGGTCATTTTATGGCACTCTAAAAAATCCTCTCTCAGTTTCGGTAGACTCGGATCCAGTTGCTCGTGGCGACACTTTCTCGGTTGTGACAAAAAGCGTCAAATGAGTTCAATGAAAAGATGCACAATGCCCCATCTTTCAATCCACTCATTGTGGCACCGAGCCGTCAACTCGTACGCATCAGGGTGGCCGATTTTACGCTAGTAATGCCTTCTTTTTCTCTACAACTCGCTCGATCGTTGCAGGCCACACCCTAGCAACGAAATCGCCTAAGTGCTCAAGTTGCTCAAAGTTGTCAATATTCGGCATCATGTTTCACGACGCCCGTTAATCATAAGAATGAGTCGTCTGATCCTACGAGGTCGTGTTATGGCACTCTAAAAAAGCCTCTCTCGATTTTGGTAGACTCAGATCTAGTTGCTCGTGGCAACACTTTCTCGGTTGTGACAAAAAGCGTCAGATGAGTTCAATGAAAAGTTGCACAATGCCCCATCTTTCAATCCGCTCGTCGTGACACCAAACCGTCAGCTCGTACGCATCGGGGTAGCCGGGTTTATGCTAGGAATGCCTTCTTTTTTCTCTCCAACTCGTTCGATCATTGCGGGCCACACCCTAGCAACGAAAACGCCTAAGTGCTCAAGTTGCTCAAAGTTGTCAATATTCGGCATCGCATTTCTTGACGCCCGTTAATCATAATAATGAGCCGCCTGATCCTACGGGGTCATGTTATGGCACTCTAAAAAAGCCTCTCTCAGTTTCAGTAGACTCAGATCTAGTTGCTTGTGGTGACACTTTCTCGGTTGCGACAAAAAGCGTCAGATGAGTTCAATGAAAAGTTGCACAATGTCCCATCTTTCAATCCACTCGTCATGGCATCGAACCGTCAGCTTGTATGCGTCGGGGTGGCCAGGTACACCCTAGCAGCGAAGTCGCTTAAGTGCATGCATTAGATGAATAGAAGTTTATGGGCTATGCAATTTTTTTAGAATGGGTATTGGTACAATGGTGTCTTACATTGTCTAATTTTGGTTCTTTCCATGTTTCCTTTATATAGT
Organism: Cryptomeria japonica; assembly: GCF_030272615.1. Classification (NCBI taxonomy): domain Eukaryota; kingdom Viridiplantae; phylum Streptophyta; class Pinopsida; order Cupressales; family Cupressaceae; genus Cryptomeria; species Cryptomeria japonica. The sequence goes on from NC_081415.1 coordinate 328,920,385, forward strand.
CTTATTTCGACTATAACTATTGAATTTGTGGTGATCTCCATAAGCTTGTGTCTTGGATTACAAACACATATTTAGGTTCAAAGCTTAAGTAACAATAAACTTTGTGCAATTATTCATTTAATCATTTGTAGTGCAATTATGGATAACCATGATAAATGATTTGCATTAACCAAAAAGCTACAAATCCATGCAACATTGTATACTGTTAAAACTATCAAATATATCCAATATAGACAAATAAGCTTGCCAAAAGCCATATGGACATAGAATTTCACATATTCATAAAACAAAACATGTGTTCAAAATAGCTATAAAGGCATGCAACATGATATCTAATAAAGTCAAATAGGGGCTTGCCAAAAGCCATGTAGACATAGAATGTCACATATTTGTAATACAAAACATATGTTCAAAATTGCCATATAGGCATACAACATGGTATCCAATAAAGTCAAATAGGAGCTTGCCAAAAGCCATATGGACATAGAATGTCACATATTCGTAATACAAAACATTTATTCAAAATTGCCATATAGGCATACAAATAATCATGATGTTCATCCACAATAGGTGCACGTTCATGATCTGGAGTGACAAGCCCCTCCTGTAAGCATCACAATATAAATTAAACTAAACACAAGTGTTGTTAAAATTTTCAATAACATATTATTAAGATAACAAATGTAATGCTAAATTTACTAAATTTACAAATATGTTTCATACTTCTGTTAAAGCAATTGAACTTGCTACTACTGTAGCAACACCGCGCTCCATTGATGCGCGAATATCAAGAGGAGTCTCTGATGTCAACATCTGAAAATTAAACAAAGTATATTGATTAATCGCCAAAACTATCTATATTATTTAATAACAACATTAAAGATAAATTGTTTACCTGGGTGAAAGATTGTTGATGAAATACACAAGGTGTTGACATTGAAGCTCTACCATCAAACTATTTGACATACAAAATGAGTAATTAGAAAATCATTCACATAAGGTTCAAGTATCTACATATAATAATTATATTTCTTCACTCGTTGTATACTTGTGGAGTCGACGAAGTCTTGAAAAAGGGTGCTGCAGGAATGTTGCTAGTATTGTGAACACTTTGACCCTGATTTTTTATCATAATAATTTACTGATTTAGATATATTCTCAAATTTCCATATAAGATTTAATAAAAAGAATGAAATGAACTTGTAATGAAATTCACCTGGGTATCAATGCCAAATGTTTCGTTCAACAAGGATTTTGTCATGACAATGTTCTCTATAGAAAACTCCGCTCGTGCACGTGCATTCTCAAAACTATTAGGATCATAAGTGCAAAGAGAACCACAAGATCGACAAAAATGAGCTGGAACTCGATGCCCAGAAGAATCACCATCATCACTCGCATCACCCTCTACTAGAGGCCTAGCATACTGTATAAGGGTCTAAGTGAGTGAGCTAATGGAGTCTAGAGTTTCGACCTCAATACTCTCCTTCACAATAGAAGGAATAATAACATGCTCCACCACAGGTCTGACCAAGGGTCTTGGTGGGAGATTTGGGTCATGTCGTGCACCCTCTCTATCATGCGAGGAACCCCCACCTCTACCTTGGAAATCTAGAAAATCAAAATAGTTTGGGATCTCATTAAGGACAAACTCACAGTATAGTTTTCTCAAAAAGTATTGGGGTACCTCATGATTATTGCATGGGGGCTGATCAAATACCATCCACCACCTATCCCAAAAATTGTTCTTAATCCCTTCATGATGACACCAATGAATAAGGAATCTCCTACATCCAGGGTGTAAAGATTGATTCGTTTAGGGGTCCATAAAAAGAGCGCACAAGTCAAATTTAATAATTTTCTTTTTTTTTGCACTGCCGCATATGATAATTTGTCAGCATAAAATTGCTTTTTTTCTTCCTTCTTACTGGACCAAAAAATTATTTGCCCACTCACAGATTGTATGTGAGATACAATAGATTGCAAAGAACTGGCAAGGTTTGTCCTATGGGAGTTTGTTCCAGTGGGATCTTTTAGCCTTGTGATTGAACCTTCAAGCTCTTTTTGGCTATTTTCTATTTGACCTAATAGGTTTTCTTGTGTACCTATGGGATGTCTAGGGATTGTAGGAGGTTCTTGATGTGCTTCTTCTTCGATATGGTCTTCATGAGGAGGTGATTGAGTGTTTTCAACATTATCTTGTCTAATCTCATTTCCTGATAATGAAAATAAATTTAAATCAATAAACCTAGTTTAATCTTCAAATTAATAAAAAAATGACAATAAGAAAACAAAAATACATACCTCTTTGGGCTCTTCGATGGCGTGGCAGCATTTTGATGAGAGATGGACAACTTAGTGCCCAATATAAAGCTTCTACAAAGGGCGAGCGCAAGAAAATGGCACCCCAAATCGCCAAAACGCGGGTTTGGGAATGCAAAATGCATCCAAAATGCGGACATGGGTTTTTTTAAAGTTTGAAATGCTCATAAGGCGCGCGCCTTATGAGCATTTTTCATTTTTTTTGAAGTGTGGCACCTTTTTGGTACCACAACTTCATGCATACACCCTGGACTATAAACATTTAATAGGAAAAAGTCACAATTTAAAGTGAAGGAATGAACCTTGCAAAGCTGCCATGATTGAGAGTTGACAAGTTCCTTCACCTTAAGGGAGTTTGAGTTCCACAAAATACCCAAACCTCCTGCCGACCTGACTGCATTTGAAAAGATGCCCGACCGAGACCTCCAAAATCTCAAAAGAACCTTCGCCTCCTCCGAACTCATTTTGGTTTCCTGCAAACAAACTAAATTAGGCTTCATTTGATCAAAGCCCACGCTTGATCAAACACCTTTTGCTAGGGGCACTGCATCCCTTGACGTTCCAACTTATGAGTTTCATTTTCCTTTAGGAAGGGCCCCACCCTTCCCTACTGAGAGTTTGCTTTGCCCCTTAACACTTCCTACCATAGTGATTCTGACTCTGTTTGACTTCCTGCCTCTTGTTTTCTTCTCCCCTAAACAAGCTGACACCACCTGAGAGTTTATTTGATTAATTGTGTAGATGTCTAAAATATCTTCCTCATCCATCCAGCCCCATTCATCCTCTTCTTCTCCTACCACCTCTTTTGGATCCATATTCTCTGCATTATGCTCACCTCCTTCCTCTCCTACTTTCCTTTCATGTTCTACCTGGAGATTCACCTCTATGTGTTGATCTTTTTGAGGCCCCTTCCTCTCTGCATCCAAAGCTTCCATGGCTTCTTCCACCTTGTTAATAGCCTCTTCAACCAAATGAACAACTTCCTTTTGATTTGTGACCTGGTCAACTTCATTTGGTCCAGGAGTAACCCCATGATCATGATGTTCACCATAAACACTTTGGAATTGAGGTTGCTTGGTAGGTGCCGAAGTCCCAACCTTACCATCCTTCTCCTTTTGAGCCTTAATCTCCTCTTCCATAAATTTTGCCACAACAATATCCATCATAGATTCCATTGTCTTGCCTTTGGGACCAATCAGACAAGTCTCCTCGGAGTGGCCATCCTTGTTGCACAATTTACAATGTTTCGTTTGATCTTCCATCTCAATCGACTGAAACCAACACCTTGCATTTGTGTTTATCTCAATACAGGATGGAAGAGGGAAATGCAGCTTCCAACCAATACAAATTATTGCGTACATGCTAAAATCTTTCTTTTTGATGGCCTCATCCGACTTAATGTAAAACCCTAGTTTGTTGCCAATCATCATGAAGGTTTCTTCATTCCAATATTCTTGCGGTAGGTTGTACAAGCACAACCAGATTGACACTTCTTCTAATGGGGCATTCAGGGGGTTGAAGTTAATTTCCCAGTCTTTGACATGCAAACCTCTGCCTCCCATGAAGAAAGGGCCATTGTTTAGAACCCAACTTTTGTTCTTGCTGTCTTCAATAATGGCTAGGAAGAAGCCGTTAGGCATTGTCTTAAGGTCAACTTTGAAAGGCCAGATTCTCCTCACACTAGCTCTTGACGCGGCCAACCGCAGGTCCATCCCCAAACTATTTCACGAAAAACCCCCTGGCCCTCAAATAAGATACTGAATCGTTCTAGCTTTTGTTGTCTAAAAAAAATGAGAGCTTGTGGGGTTCTCGCTGCTATGTTTTTTCCTTGTCTAGATCCTCACCTCTTGGAATCTTCCTCAGTCGCCACTCCTTATCTTTCACTCTCTGCCAATTCGACTTTGCTCCTGACTGTGTATTGTTGCGGTTGTTGAAAGCCCTTAGCGGTTCCTCTTTGGGTCTCCCAAAACCCTTGTTTCTCCAATCGCGAGTTCTCCTTGGAAAACTAGAATGGGAAAATTCGTTCTGATCCTCCCAAACCCATTTCGGTTTAGACCACGAATGAGGGGCCGATGGAAATAAGAAACTGGGCTGAGCCTTCTGCCGAAAATCTCTGAACTCCCTTGGTTGCAGACCAAGCCTCCTTCTCGACGCCATATTTTTACTTATTATACAATCTCATAAATTTTAACATTGTAATATATAATTTAAAATTAAAAAAGTCATACAAAACCCTCCCCCTTTTTAATGTCATAATTTAAGGTTATGGTCTTATATGAAGAATCTGACAAGTGGACATTCTATGAATTTTATTAAATTATGGTCTTATATGAAAAATCTGACAAGTGGACATTCTATGAATTTTTTAATAATAAAAATTTATAGCAACTTGTAGTCTCATAATTTTTTAACATGAGTAAAAAACTAAAATCACAAATTTTCAAACTTTTAAAAAATTAGCCGACCATAATTTTTAACAATTAAAATTAAAGAAATTACAAATATCTTATAAAAGTTCCATGTGGAAAAAACAAACCCTAAATTGATATGAAAAATCTCTACCTAGACCCCACTTGAAAAAACATTAAAAAAGGAGGCTCCTAAGTTTTTCAAAATAAAATTCCAATTTATCATTAGCACGATAAGCTCATAGTAGATTCTTAATATAAAAATGGATGAGGCATGTGGATGCTTCCAATACACAGTTGTATTCTAAATTGGCCTGATGGGAAAATGAAAATGAAAATGAAAATGCTAGTTATTGGTGGCAGGTGATATGATTCACCCCATTCCCATCTCCACACCCACACGTTTACGAATGGTCAGCGAGGGCGGCCGGAACTAACTTACAAAACCAACCAGGAGGACAATGCGAATTATTGGGGAGAAGGTCAGCGAGGGCGAGAAACATGAGATTTGCGCACTGCAACATCTATTTCTGGCAATCTTTGATGATATGAAGGTTGAGGAGTCGGAAATGGCGTTGCTTGAAATGGGGAGACGTTATTAGGGTTTTTATAAGTATTGTTATTGGTTCTGTGTTGTGCTGCCCTTTTATTTGTAATGGCCGACGATGGAAATATGGATCTGAATTTGAATCTAAGCCCGCCGTCGATGCCCCCGCTTTCGCCACCTCATTTGGGGTTAGCGCTAGGGTTGGGAGCTGCCGGGGATTCCTCCAATGACGGAATATTGATCGACGAGGATATGTTTCCAAGACGCCTGTGCCGGCGGGGGTTGGGGTTGGGGTTGAATATTTTGCCTGATCATCCGCAGGATTCCGGTGGTGACAACGGTGGAGGGAGAGGAGGAGGAGGAGGTATGAGCGTGGAGGAGGAAGAGGAAGAGGCGTTGCACGGGCTGTTACGGCACCCCGAGGTTCAGAGTTATAGATCGATGGGGAGGCGCCGCTGGAGGCGCCATGTTAGGCGTATCAGGCCGACCGTTCTGGATGCAAGCCCTATTTCTGTCAGGAGCGAGCCTATGTCTCCTTTTATTATTTTGAGGGCTATCGATCATGGGAACTCTAGTGATAATGACGGGGAAATTCCCAAGGGAAAACCTAGCAGCCCGCCGGTCGGAGAAGTTGCCAAACAAGCGGATGAAATCGACAATAGTGCTTCGAATTTCGAATGTAATATTTGCCTTGACATCTCCAGGGATCCTGTGGTCACAACCTGTGGCCATTTGTTTTGTTGGCCTTGCCTTTATCAGTGGCTTCACGTTCACTCTGTCTCGAAAGAATGCCCTGTATGTAAGGGGGAGGTGACCGACAACAATATCACTCCAATTTATGGGCGGGGCAATTGTGAAGCTCAGTGTGGCGAGAGCAACATTGGAGAAGATGGAGATAAAATTCAGATCCCTCCCCGTCCTCACGCGCACAGAACAGAAAGTCTAAGGCAAAGGATCGGCAGGCCTATTTCCAGGCGGTTTGTGGAAGCAATTAGGTTAACCAGGAGACAGGATGGTCAGCCAAATGACATTAGGGTAGATGGTGATAGGGATGCAGATGCCAACAGGCAGGAGGGCTCAGAGGGCGTGGAAAATTTGCTCGGAGCTGCGGCTGATCAGATTCTGAGTCGACTGCGGCTTGTGCAATTGCAGAGACGCAGTTCCGATTTGAGACGAGGTTCTGATTTACAGAGAGCAGGAGCAGGAGCAGGAACTGGAGGCGGAGTAGGTGCAGGGAACGTTACTGGTGCTGGAGAGAGAGAGAGGTGGCAGATGAGGCACCTTCTCAGCAGAAGAGCTTTGCTTAGAATGAGAGAGGGTGAGAGGGAGAGGGAGAGAGAGAGGGAGAGGGAGACCTTTTGGGAACATATGGAATTTAACAGGCTTCATAGATCTGAGAGGGCAAGCTCAGAGAGATTGGCTGCGATTCGAGAAAGAGTGGCTAGCATGGAAGGAATGATCGAAGCTTTAACTGGTCAGTCTAGAAATTCAAATGCACACCCCGTTAGTACCAGCACTAATGTCCCCGCGGAGGAGCAAGCTGTTCAAGGGGCAACTAGGATTGCTGTGTCAGAGGATAGGCCTTCCGTATCAAGCACAAATGCCATCATACAGACAGGAAGCACGGAACAGGATTCAGGGAGGTCTTCTTCTCCACAAAGGAGACCAACTGGTGCATCTCCTTCCTTGGATGTAGATGGGGAATTGCTTCATATCAGGAAAAGGAGGAGGCTTAACTAGGTGTGTCCAACCCACCCCGTGGCACTACAAGTCATATTTACATAATATATGCATTTCTTATGTGCATATCTCGTTTATAAAGACATGCCAAGGCTCTCTGGCATGGAAATTACGTTGGCATTTTGTTGTCTAAAGTTTGCTCGATGTTTCTCTGGAATTGTCAACTCTCAATGATCTGAGGTTGTTTCTCCTCCATAAAAGCATCATAGCAATGTTTGTTTTCTTTTACACATACCAGCTTCAAGTTTTTATTCCAATTTTATGATGTATAAAATCAACTCCTTCAATAAATTGAAAGATGATTTATCGAGTTTTTCAAGGGATTCTTATCATTTGCTAATTTCTGAAATGCAAATTTGGGGTTTGAACAAACTATCGTATGCTACTTTTTTTCGGTGCCTATCTGACTCTTTCTTGATTGTCATGCTCATGATCATAGATATCTCTTTTGTTTTTGCCCTGTCCTCCCACTTCTTTGCTGAAGTAATCGTAGGGCTCAATTAATGCAGTTGGGCTTGAGTTTGACGAGGGTTTAGAGGGTTTCTGTTTTGTTTAAGCAGGTGCAAAACAAACACCTAAAATAGACACCTTATGCCTAGGCAAGTAATGAAATGATAAAGCTAGCTGGTCACCGTCAAAAGTGGGGAAAAATATAAATAACTTGGTTTGACAATATTGTTGCATGTGTCTAGGGTTGTGGTTCAGTTGTAGATTGGGGATTTCAAAACTTCCTGTAAATGCCAGAAAAACAGCTTTATCTAAACCAATATAAAAACAAAATATCTTTGCAGTGAACATCATCTATTACAATCTGTTTGAAGAAACTAACCATAAAATATCTAACAAAGCAGGTACATTGCATTTTAACAATGTTTAACTAGCATCCTGTTGCACTCTTCAGTTGGTTGTTTTTTATCCTTTTTTATGGATGCTTGATCTTGTTGTTGATGTTTGGAAATTCTGAGAATTCATGCGAGGTACCATATAGACATAAAACTAAACGTCCCTACTGGTGTGGGAAACTTTGAACACAGCCGTATGTTGAAAATGTGGGACTTCACTTATGCCTGTAGTTATTTTATTTGTTTTTTTATAGTTTTATTTTATGGGTCTGGCATCAGAAGAAGAATAGAGCCTGTAGCCTCTTCCATAGGACTGCATTTTACACGGTTCTCCAATGCAGAATGAATGGAGGGTAGAAGCATGCAACATTTTTTGATGTTGTGATTTATTGTTCTTATGATGATGGATCCTCTGTTCAGAGGTATTCTGCACCAAAAATATAAGAATTGGCACTTGTTTATCAAGTGATCAGGCCTTTGTGTATTTATGAAGCCTTGTTGGTTGCAGTGATTTTGTCAAACTACATTATTAAACTCTATGATATCATAACCGTGCAATTATCACAATGTGATTTGTCATCAGCATATTTGCTTGGAGTCAACAAGACTCAGAGATCTGATAATTTAGTTATTAAAAATCGTGGGAATCAAAACGCTGCTTGATTTTTTGTGACTGGGATGTTCCTGCGCCTGTATGATATTAAGGGGGTGTACTTGAATATTTGAATATCCCTGGATGAGCTTGTGGGTAGAGTCCACTTGAAAACATCTCTGAGGATGGTGAATGAGCCAGAACCTAAAACACTCATAAAAGTGTCCAACTTCCACGGTCTCTGTCTTCCTACAGGATATCACATTGGACTTCTATCACCCAGTTCTGTCCTCGCCGTGCCCATTACACTCACCATTCAAGTGTGATGCATACACTCCTTTATGTCTGATCTGCAACCTGTCAAACTGACTTAAGATTAAAACAAATGCAACAGACTGAAGAGATTCAAAAGAATAAGGCAGAAGAACATACAGTACTCAATAAATATTTGTGAGATTTTGCCAAGATCAAGAGCTCAATGAAAAGTACAAAATAGAGAGACAAAATATAGGACAAGAATAAACTGTATTCTCATCAATAGATAAATGATCAAAATGTTCAATAGTTGTTACATACAATGTAGATAAGTTTACTTATATAGGCAAGGCTATATGGATATGTGAGCACACAAACATGACATGTGGCTCAATAAGAAACAACGGTAGGTAGGAAATAGGTGTGGTAGGTGGGAGAAACAATATAATATTCCACATGAGGTGAATCACCCACCGAATGTGGAATGTAACAACATGACCACAAAAGATGGAAATTCTCCTACACACACTATCCCAATGTGGCACAAACACCCAAGTGTCTCATACCCAAACTACTATGAAATGCATTATCTTAAGTAAACTTAAGTAAGGTGTAATAATATCCAACATGAATAAATAATTAAACCAACACCCCCCTTAAGTCCAATTTAAGAGAATGCACTTAAGTCTACAATGCAACTAAGCAATGCAAGATGGGTCCCGGCTACGAGGCCATGTTAGGTACCCGTGTACAAATGCAAAGCAAACCAATTCAATCTCTCATAGAGTGGGGAAAGAGAGAAAACCCCAATGGGAAAAAACCCTCCCCCAAAAGAGAGATGAAAACTATACAAGAGAACTCTCATAGAAGTGTGTGAGGAATAAAACCCCACGTGAGGAATAAGTCTCCCCCCCATATGAGAAACTAGAAACAAATGCTGCATATTCTTGTGGAAGCTTGCCCATCAAATTGAAGATCAATTGAGTATCCTTCTCATCAATGCCACAATCTTTGAGTTGTGCCCTCAACTCTTTTGCCTTAGTGACATAATCTTGTATAGTATCAACGTTCTTGGGATCTAACATGGTGAGATCACTATCAATCTGATATCTCCCCCAATCTCATCAACTTGACCATACAAGTCTTGAAACTCTTGCCAAGCATCCTTAATTAAGGTACATTTTTCAATATGAAAGATGAGATCCTTTGATACATACTTTCTTAAGGTACCAATTGCCATGATATTTTTAGTGAGCCAATCCAAGTGAGCAACAGGATCATCCTTAGGATCAGCGCGAGCAACAATAGTTCCATCAATGTAATTAGTTAATCCTTTTTCCATAAGTGTACTCCATGTATCAATTTTCCAAGTATCATAATTATGAGGGGTTAAGAGAGGAAACTTAGGAGAACCCATAGCAGCAAAATGGAAAGAACACAAGATAACAAAAGCACAAGAGAGACCCCCCCAAATTCACTCAATCAAATTACCCTCTCCCAAATGATGATTTTGACACTTTATATGTAGTGCATGTACAATGGGCCACTTGCAAACAATGGAAAGGTGGACTTCTGATTTTGTTTTACAACTGCCCCAGTAGGCTGAGAACTACAATGCAAAAGACTAGAAAGATAGATCTATGCAATACAAGTGCCAAATTGGCCAAAAAGGACCATATGCTGAAAGTACAATTTCTACTCAAAATCACTACAAACTAATAGTAGATTATGAAAGTAGACGAAAAATTATGCACTTTCAAAAAAAAAACGGCACCTGAAAAGGAGTTCGTATGAGAGCCCAAACGGAGTCCCGGAAGTTGCAAAAACGGGGATTACTCAGCTACAGTGATGAAGATCTGCATTTTCTGAAAAATTTGTGCATCAAAATGGAAAACCACCTGCACCCCTACGAAGAGCGTGAAATTCTACCCCAAATCAAAAAATATTGCACTGAAAAATGATGTTATATGCCCAAGATATCACCATTCGAAGTTCGCCTATTAAACTGAAAATGTAAATGGAGAGGGGGCTGAAAAACTCCATTGCATATGATGACGTCAGCAATACATAAGCCAAGAATATTCCATAACCTCTAGCATATTCCTTGTGGGAATAAAACAAATCTTTTCCTTTCAAAAGATTTGGTTGAAAAGTTTAAAAAATTAAAACTTTTAAAATAATAAAATGGGATGGGGGCCACGTGGGGCGATCTCAACCCACATCTCTTTTAAAGGAAAATCTGCAAACACTATATGTAGAGAAGAAGTTTATAGAGTCAAACTCAAGTTTACCTTGTAAGGGCCCACCAACTGAAGTAACTTGGGATTTTTAAGAAATATCTGGTAAAAGACAAAAGGTTCCTGTAATAATAGGCTCAACCAAAAACCTCATCGGCTCAAAGAATAGAGCCACAAAACACGATCTCCCGAAATAATAAGAGCATCGACCAAAATATAAAGACATGGGCCTGCCAATGTAAACCATGACAAAGGAAAGTCAATCACAATGCAATGAGATCCAACAAAAATGTAACCCTCCCACGCATACAAAACACCTTCGATCTCCCGGACAAAGAACCAATGATGACCAAAGATCACGGCTGATCCAATGCTCGATCTGGCCAATACATATGAGTATGGTAATAACCTAATCGCAGAGAGACCACGACAACGCCAAGATAAGGGTCGGCCAACTTCACGAGCAGCCAGATAACAAATGCAGATCTCCAAACAATAACTCTGTTCAAGGATGAAACCGTCCAAGTTAATTAGCTTTTAAGCTTTATTTAGCATTTAGCTTTTTCTTTTTAGTTAATTAGCTTTTAAACTTTATTTAGCGTTTAGCTTTTTAGTAGTTCACTTTAAACGACTTGTTCTTAATTTAGAATGTCGTTCTTGTAATCTCTTTATAAACGTTTGTATATTGTTGAATAGATTATCCGATTATTGAATCATTCATTCAATTTATTTTTCAAGGGCATCATCAAATCGTGACATACACTGACTTCACAAAAAGGATTATAGACAGATTTGATAGGAAAGATCTGGAGATACACTTTAGGGAGTTGACACAAGTAAGGCAACAAGGTACAATAGAGGAGTATGTAGCAGAATTTTTAAAGGTTTTAGTAATGATGCTGGATATTATGGAGAGGAGACTCATGTTTCTATTTATTAGAAGGCTTTTGGAGTTACTTTGGAGTTTGGTTTGAGCTTTTGAGCCTTCATCTCCACAAGATGCTATTTAGGCTTTGAAATTGGAAGATTCAATGACCAGCTTTAAATTGGAAGATTCAACATATAAGAACAAATCCCATCACAAAAGTGCGTTGATGGGGCAGCATGAGAAGCCCTTATGAAAAGATACCCCTCAACCAATAGCATTGCCTCCAAAACCAAACAATGTTGAAGAAACTAAGAATGAGCTTCAGAGGAAGAATTTGTGCTTTTCTTGTAGAGAGTAATGGGAGCTAGGCCATAGATGCTTGGGGAAGGGGCAAATACACTTTATAGAGGTTTATCCCAAGCTTGACTTAGAGACCAAAGGATTGAGACTAAGGCTATGACTAATGAGATAGAACATGAAAGCAAAGAAGAAGAGTAGATTCTAGGAGGCACTCTTGCTACGTTTTCTAGAGCACCCAAATACCGTGCTTTGAGAGTTTGGGGAGTTTTGCAGGGCCACAAGGTGACAGTGTTTGTTGATAGTTGGACCACTAATAATTTTATAGATGCAGATTTGGTTTCTGGGAAAGGATTGGATATGAAAATTTAATGGGTTTAATGGTGTGCTTGTAGATGACCATATCATTCCTTGCAAGAGACTACAATAGCCCAACTTATTTTTGGAGATTATGATGTTAGGAATGATTTATACATTGTGGGATTAGGCGAAATGGATATAGTCTTAGGTGTGCAATGGTTGCACTCACTAGGAGGATTTACTCAAAACTATCTAACTATGGAGTTCAAATTCAAAATGGATGGGAATGAGAGGATACTCCAAGGCATTTTGAATAGAGCCTCAAGCATGGCTGAAATGAAAAGAATGGAGATGTATGCTCAGAAAGGCCAAGCCACACCATGCATGGAGATAATCAAGGACTCCCTTCAAGGTAGGATATCATTATGATAATGTTGATCCATTTTGAATATGATCATGGTAGCACACCAAAAATGGTTACCATATGAGGCATTGGCAAAAAGGGACCTTTTTGGGAAGAGTCACCATCCTAGCATTGGTTGTCTGGGATTTTGGAGGTAAGATCCCCTAGACATGGGTCATTGTGAATGATGTTGATCTTAGTATTACTGTTACTTATATTCTTTAGCTTTCCACACCCATTCTGGACAGCCATAGAGAGGAAGTTGAAGAGGTATCTTCCAACTTTAAACCTTGAGGAGGCATTTGGGAATGATGCAAGAATGTTTCCAGCTAACATTTCTTTATTTTCGAGCAAGGGAAAGCAAAATGACATCCACGGCAAAACATTTCAGTTGATGGTATTATCTTTGGGCAGTTAAATACCAACAGATACAAAGGAGACTTTTTGGTCTAGTAAGTGGTGCTGCATGATTTTTTTTTTTTTGAGTATGTAGAATCATTGTCAATAATGTCAGTGATGAACTTATGTGACTGCTGTAATCGCCTATCTTATTAGAATATTTAATTATATTTAAGTCACCTATATTTAGTTCCTTGTTTAATGGTCATTTAGCTTTTTAGTTAATTAGCTTTTAAGCTTTATTTAGCATTTAGCTTTTTCTTTTTAGTTAATTAGCTTTTAAGCTTAATTTAGCATTTAGCTCTTTAATCTTTTACTTCAACATTATGTTCTAATTATAGAACATCGTCATGTAACCTCTATATATACGTGAGTATATCTTTCAATGTAATCATCCGATTATTGAATCATTCATTCAATTTATTTTTCATGGTATCAGAGCGGGTCAATGGGATTCTTTAAAGTTTGGCGAATTTTTTAGTAAAATTTCTTATTCTTCTTTCTGGAATATTTTCCAGATTTTTTTATTGTTTTTTTATTAAAAAAAACGATTTTGCCTTTTAGAAGGCTTTTTGAGGCTTTTTGGTTTGTGGGCGAATTTCTGTGTTGGGCAGCAGTTCATGTTTTTTTTAAAGTTCTGGAGATTTTCGGGCCTGCAACTTGGAGTATTTTTTTTGCAGATTGAAAATTTTCCTAGGGTTTCTGCAATTTTCGACTAGGGTTTTGATCCTTCAGTTCAAGTTGAAATTTTATTTTGCTTGCAGATTCTTGGTGGGTTTTTCGAGACCTCAATTGGGTCATCGTCAGATTTTTTTGGGTGCATTGTTTTCTGTGCCTCGATTTTTGAGCCGTCGGATTTGCTTTCTGTTTTCAGATTCTTGGTGGGTTTTTCGAGAGCTTTTCTGAGTTGGTCTCAGATTTTTTTGGGTGCCTCGTTTTCAGCGCCTCGAATTTGTGCCAGCAAATTTGCCTTGGAATTTAAAAACAGTTCACAATTTCTGCTATATTTGTGGATGTCGGGAATTTTGGTGTTTTCTGGGCACCGTTTATGCTGTTTTAAGTATGCAAATTTTTTTAATTTCTGGGTTTCTTCAAAACCTCGAAATTCGCGCCTTAGAATTTGTGCCAGAATTATCCTCCAGGGTTTCAGATTTTTTGTGTAGCTACTTCTATTCTGATTTTTGAAACAGATTCTTCTGTTTCGTGCTTTCACTAGGTTGACCTCGTTCAACCTCCATTTTCGTGATGACATCTTTGACCAACATTATGTTGAAAACAGACAAAAGTTCAACAGCTGCCACAACACCTGGAAACAGTGCATGTTCACGATATCTGAATATCGTTGTCTTGATCAGATTGATTTAGGCCAGACCTCGTCTTACAGGTCCCAGGGTTTTCACGATTTTTTCCAGAAAAATTGTCTGTGGGTTTTCTGATTTTCCCACAAAAAAAATCATGGGAGGGTTTTGCTTGATTTTTCCTCAAAAATCAGGGAGTGTTGTTTTACCACGTGATGTCTGCTATTTTGCCGTGTGAGGTTTGCTGTTTTACTATGTGATGTCTAGTATTTTACCACGTGATGTTGTCTGTTGTTTTCCGGCATGATGTCCGATGTTTTACCGCGTGATGTTTGGTGTCTTACCACGTGGTGTTTTGGGTCTTGCCATGCGAAGTTTCAAGGTTTTGTTCGATTTTTTCCACGAAAATCGTTTCAAGGGTTTTTACCATTTTTTTCCGTAAAAATGATGATTTGTATCTTCAGTTTTGGAGGGTTTGCCGATTTTTCCTCAAAATCATGGTTTCAGGTTTCAGTTTGGTTACCCAACATCAAGTTGGATGGATTTTGGTATTCTTGGTCATTAACACTTTTCAGATCCAAAGAGGGTTTCCACCACAACAGAGTTCTCTTCATTTGTGATCAAAATACCCGCAGTGTCTTCTGTAGGGTAGTTAGTAGATAGAATGACCATTAAGGGAGGGTATTAGAATATTTAATTATATTTTAGTCACCTATATTTAGTTCCTTGTTTAATGGTTATTTAGCTTTTTAGTTAATTAGCTTTTAAGCTTTATTTAGCATTTAGCTTTTTCTTTTTAGTTAATTAGTTTTTAAGCTTAATTTAGCTTTCACGCTTAATTTAGCTTAATTAGTTTTTAACCTCTATATATACGCGTGTATATCTTTTAATGTAATCACCCAATTATTGAATCATTCATTCAATTTTCTTTTCATATCTGCACTCATACAGTCTGCTTTAAACCATTTTCCAGAGGGGAGAACATGGGGGCTCATGATCAACAAATGTAATGGTGAACTTCATAATAAAGTTTTAGAATAGGCATTTGCTCATGATGTTGAAGCTTACACATATGATGGTAAGCTCATTAAGGAAGCGGGGGCAATGTGGAGACCAGGATTAGTGAGTATTACTGCTAAAGAAGATAGTTTATTTGTTGAAATGCTTAGGATCAATGAGCATGGATCCATGTTATGTGGTCTTGGCATGAAGTGGATAAATGTTTATGGAGTTATTATTGCTTGGGAAGGGTGGACTGTAATGCCCCTACGTAGAAATCAATTGCTGGTTGCTAATAAAATATCGATTTTTTCCCCCATAATATAGAATTTAATTATCACCACCAAAAGAAGTGATCAAGGAGAAATAAGCAATATCATAAAAATTAAGAATTAATTAACTTATGAAAGGGTCAAAGGGCTCAAAATGAAGATTCACATCAATTAAATAAAAAGGGTATATAAAGGAAGAAAAAATGAAGAGGAAGGACATTAATTAATCAAGACATTTTTTTATTATTTTCTTTGTGAAATATAAACCAAGGATTAACCAACTAGAGGACGAAAACCCTCTAGGCCTGAAATTAAAGGACAAAACCCCTTGATTTCTATAGCTGATTTAGTGGACAGAAACCCTCTAGGCCTGAAAATAAAGGACAAAACCCCTTGATTTCATTAGCTGATTTAGTGGACAAAAACCCTCGACTTCGGCAAACTTTAGAAATACTTCAAAGGCATCTAAAAGAGAGAGATCACTGTATATTGGAGGAGAATAATAGCAGAGGTAAAAGGATAAGTTTATGTTTTCCAAGATACATAACAAGCTTTAAATCTCAATTATATGATAACTGTTAAAACTACAAGTTGTAGTTTAAATTTATACTTACAATTAATTATGCAACTACTATTATTTAATGTTTATTTTGCTTAAAGAAAATAGGAAAATTTAGAAGGGGACATAATAAAACATGTGTCAATTGGAAGACAGACATTCCAAAGTCTTGTGGCTAAACAACCAAAATCATGTGGCCAACAACAATTAGAATTTCCAATTGCGACTAACAAGTGGTTATTGTACAATTTCAAACTGAATGGAGACCTTAGGAACTTTCATTGCATAAGATTGGCATTCCAAAGCTAAGACCAAAAGTTTACTCTGCAAGAACATGCTCACTGTTATTCCAGGATACACATGCTTTAGGGACTCGCAACAAAAAGGACAAGCCATCTGACATACTGCTGCTTAAGGGCCTCAAGTTTCCAACAAGGTAATCTAAGAATACAAGTATTTGATGATCTTCAATTCTCTCACCGGAAGCTTGGCTGATAGATAGATCCTTATGTAATAGCTTGAACTTATTTTTGATTTAGGCTTTGCCTCTGGATTTTTTTGTCTGATTGGTTTTTATGTGCTACTGCAAACGTTTTTGTTTGGAGTATGGTTGTTCTCTGATTTACACCTTTTTATACTCTCAGTTTCTGATTATGCTTTAGTTTGCATGGACTAGGCTCTCACTGCTGCCTCTCCCTTTTTCTGTAAATTTTTTTCTTTTTTCATATAACTGTAAATTTTGCTAGATATTTTGGTAAATAACACATCAAAAGAACAAACTGAGGCTTTCTGTGAAGTGCTATGGATGTTAAAAGCTATCTCATCTTATCACTTGCTTTGTCTAAAGATTGCAACATCACTGGCCAAAAGATGAAAGTAGACACCCAAAATTGACCATTTACATTTGGTCGATTTATTCCCCTTATTTGTCTATCCCTGCTATCCCATAATTATTGTTATTCTTCCATTCCCCTAGCCAATCCCCCCTAGGTAATTAATTTAATTCATTTACTGTAAATAATTTTACTATACCCCATAGCCATTCATCTATTTAAATAAATTCCCTTATTTATTTAATTTAATTGCAGAGCAGGAGTAGGGAGAAAGTAGAGAAGGATGTGGAGAGGGGTGTTATGTTTGAGTAATGTCTTTGCTGTAGTATGGTTCTAGTATGGAGTGATTAGGGTGGTGTGTGTAGCTGACACAGATTGAGCCGGCAACATTATGGTCCTATATTCCTTCTATGTAAATTTGCTATTAAATAAATAAAGGGTGCTATCCCCATAAAGATAGTGCTTACCCCCCCACCCAAAAATAAAAATAAAAATTTAATTCATTTATCCCTTTTTCTTCCACATGGAATTAAAATCAATTTTTAATTCCCTGCTTTCTCTCTCCAAGTGTCAAATCCTCCAATGTTTCCCACTTGCACCTTAATCCTATTTCTAATATGCCCCCTCTCCCTTCTTGTAATCATTTGCACACCCCTAATCCCTTGGGGTCAACTTTTTGCCATAAGTGACTTTCCAAGATGCCCAATCAGACCTAAAGGCTACCCACTTTTGGGAAGGTACGTACATGGGTTCCTTCCTCACATGTCACATTCAAGGAATTAAAAATTCCTCTATTCTCATTCCCCATGTACTTGGAGTATGGGGACAAGAAACGCCATTATGGTAAGATCTTGCCCATACTCCACGGGTGCCAGTTCCAACCACCATCGTCCTCACTTCCTCTTCTATGTTGCCACTTGTCAACCTCTCATGCATTGTGAGTATCAAATGATCCTCCACCATTGATCTCACGCATTCAATCTTAGCCTTCCAATTTCATCTTCCTTCATTTATACTCTACACTTAACCATTTTTCTCATAACACGTCATATGCATCTTAAATCTTTGAGCATCCTAGGCTGCCAAAATTGTTAGGACACATCGAATCTGGCATTGCTGGGTAAATCTACACATCCAGGAGGTCACCATACTGTGTTTGGGATTGATTTTGTGATGTTTTCAGCGTTGAGTGTTGTTTTGTTTTGTGTTTATGATTGTTTTTATTGCTATTTCGGTCAGTTTAGGACTCACATTTCACTGCACACAATAATATAGAAGTGACTTGAGGTTGAGAAATTAATCAAATTATATTGATCTGTTTCAAGAAACCAACGTTGAAAAAGTTGAAGTGAAACAATCTCAACTTCTGCTCGATAATAGTTTAATTTATTTTTCTTCAGTTATTTTTATTGGATTATTTGTTTTCACTTGTTCTTGTTAAAGAATGCTAACCCTTAACCTAAATGTATATGTGCATTATTGTTTTGCAGCTTACAGTAGTATACCCATATCAAGTTAGCAGTTACTTTTCAACCACCTCAAGATATTTCATTTTTCAAAAAAGAAAGTTTGTTAAAAATTACCTTTCCTAAAGGATTTGTCCCAGTTGGCAAGTATCAAAACTTGAATTACAATGATTTATGATATTAAGAGCCTATGATTAGCTTAGAGTGCCATCGTAGGTCCCTTTTTGATCAGAGTATTTAGATGACATTTGGTCAATAAATGCCGTCTTTTCCACAATATATATTGCTAACAAATATGAGGATTATTCTTTAGTACATAAGGTGGTTATTCTAAATTTTCCAATGATATATCTCGTACAGGGCGCTATTGGGCCGCCTAGATCTTGGTTGGATCAAATCAGTGCTTCTCTGAGGTTTGGGGCTGACAGTTTTTTATTGCAGATTTTTGGGACAGCGGAGGGATGGCTATTGAAGTAATGTGTAAACTTTGAAAAATAAATTACAAAAAATGGTAAAAGGAGCAATTTATCATTAATGTAAACAATATGACTAAAAGAAGCCGAAATTTATTCA
Source organism: Cryptomeria japonica (assembly GCF_030272615.1). NCBI lineage: Eukaryota > Viridiplantae > Streptophyta > Pinopsida > Cupressales > Cupressaceae > Cryptomeria > Cryptomeria japonica. Next base: position 328,939,595 of record NC_081415.1, read on the forward strand.
ATGTTGTTCTGCTGTATGACATTATGCATCAGAGACACTGAATCTTAATATTTTTTCATCACTATCTTCACCTTCTTAAGTGGAAGTTGTACTGTTGACCAAGATTCCACCGTTAAATTTTGTAGGAGATCTTCTACTCTGCTTGGTGTCTAAATGTCAATGATGTAAACCATCTGAGTAAATTTTGCATTGTTGCTGTTTTCAAAGATAATAAAACTTATTGTCATTTATCAACTGAAAAAAGAGTACTAGGCTCTAGCATTATTTATCAAATTTATAAAAGTAGATACAAAAATGCTAGCTAAATTTTCAAAGTTGCTGAATCAGAATTGGGGAACTATTAGAATATTTTTAGTCACCTATATTTAGTTCCTTGTTTAATGGTCATTTAGCTTTTTAGTTAATTAGCTTTTAAGCTTTATTTAGCATTTTTAGCTTTTTCTTTTTAGTTAATTAGCTTTCAAGCTTTATTTAGCGTTTAGCTTTTTGGTAGTTCACTTTAAACGACTTGTTCTTAATTTAGAACGTCGTTTTGTAATCTTTATATATACGCTTGTATATTGTTGAATAGATTATCCGATTATTGAATCATTCATTCAATTTATTTTTCATGGTATCAGAGCGTGTCAATGGGATTCTTTAAAGTTTGGCGAATTTTTTAATAAAAATTCATGGCCTTCTTTTTGGAATATTTTCCAGATTTTTTTTTAATTGTTTTTCGAGAGCTTTTCTGGGTTGGTCTCAGATTTTTCTGGGTGCCTCGTTTTCCATGCCTTGAATTTTGTGCCAGCAAATTTGCCTTGGAATTTAAAAACAGTTCACAATTTCTGCTATTTCTGTGGATGTTGGGATTTTTGCTATTTTTTGGGCACCATTTATGCTGTTTCAAGTGTGTAGAAAATTTTAATTTCTGGGTTTCTTCCAAACCTTGAAATTTGCACCTTGGAGTTTGTGCCAGAATTCTCCTCCAGGGTTTCAGATTTTTTGTGCAGCTGCTTCTATTCTGATTTTTGAATCAGATTCCTCTGTCTCATGCTTTCACTAGGTTGACCTCGTTCAACCTCCATTTTTGTGATGGCATCTTTGACTAACATCATGTTGGAACACAGACAAAAGTTCAACAACTGTCACAACACCTGGAAACAGTGCATGTTCACGATATCTGAATATCGTTGCCTTGATTAGATTGATTTAGGCCAGACCTCGTCTTACAGGTCCCAAGGTTTTCACGATTTTTCTTGAAAAATTGTCTGTCGGTTTTTTGATTTTTTCCACAAAAAATCATGCGAGGGTTTTCATGATTTTTTCCTCAAAAATAGTTCGCAGGGTTTATAATTTTCCCTTAAAAATTATCTCATTTGTAATCCGCGATATTCGCGTAAGATTTTAGTTATCTGGGTTTTACTGTTTTTTTCCACAAAAATGATGATTTGTAACCTTAGATTTCTTGGTTTTTCGATTTTCTCCTCAAAATCGTAAATTCTCTTTTCAAGGGTTCCCATTTCAGGGTTTGACGGTTTTTTCCTCAAAAATCGTGCTTTGTTGCAGTCAGTTTGGGTCGCACTTGCCAGGGCGAACATCTGCAACCGTGGTATCTTGCAGTCAGTTTTGGAGTTGGTGCTCTTCTGCAAAAGGGTTTGATGATTTTTTTCGCAAAATCATTGTTTCAGGCTTCAGTAATTCGTGTGTGCTAGATCTCTAATTCGCGTGTGAAGGTTACATTAGCTTGGATGGCTTTTGGTATTCTTGGTCATTAACACTTTTCAGATCCAGGGAGGGTCTCCACCACAACAGAGTGTTCTTTTCATTTGTGATCAAAAGACCTGCAGTGTCTTTTGTAGGGTAGTTAGTAGATAGAATGACCATTAAGGGAGGGTATTAGAATATTTAATTATATTTTAGTCACCTATATTTAGTTCCTTGTTTAATGGTCATTTAACTTTTTAGTTAATTAGCTTTTAAGCTTTATTTAGCATTTAGCTTTTTGGTAGTTCACTTTAAACGACTTGTTCTTAATTTAGAACGTCGTTTTGTAATCTCTATATATATGCTTGTATATTGTTGAATAGATTATCCGATTATTGAATCATTCATTCAATTTATTTTTCAGGAACAAGTAGTTGAATTGGAATTGTGGATGGGTCTGGGTAGATGGGTATGCTACAATGGTGCAGCCAAAGAAGTTTGGGGGCAGGATATCTTCTGCTAACATTCGGACAAAAAATTATAAATATATATGTATTTGCAGCATAATATCAGGAATCAAGTTTAGAATACTGCATATCACTCATAGGCTAAACAAAACTACCATAAATGTCACCAATTTAAAATACAGTAGAGTAATGTATTTATAATATCTATACATAAAACTAGAATATTATAATATATATAATTTATAAAGATATGTGCTAATAATTAATAAATAAAGTTAAAATAGTAAAATGTTATAAAGGGCATCATAATATGTAGAGGAAGTAATAGTTATAATGAAAGTTGCTTTATCATGAAGAATCCTAAAACAAACAATTCACATTAATGCGTCTCAATTTATGATTTATGGTTTTTAATGAATGTGATTACACCTGTGGCTGTTGGCATGCTTCACAATGGCCTCTTGTTTGGATCCCCCCTCCACTGTGTGCATTCAAAGCTCCATGCTTGTCTCCCTCGTGGAATCTACTGCCCTTCAGAATCCCTTGTGATCAAGATAAATGGTGCTCATGGCTTTGGGATTGGAATGTGGCTTGAAGGTGGCCTTGAATGCAGTTGCTGTCTGTTTCTCCTCTTGCAGCTATGCTTCCTCAGCCTGCTTCATCAAAAGACCCTTTCATATGAAAGTCAAACAAAATGTGTTGAACCTGCCGCTGGAATTGCGTTGGGAGCTCCTACAAATGCATTGACCAACCTAAAATTTTAGGGGGGTATTTGTGTTGATGATTCCACATGATTTTGATCCCCAAAAGCCAAATCTTGCTGGAGTCCACAGTCGATTCATATCCAAATCTGATGCTGGTACGAATTATACCAGGAAATGAAGGGTTGTTCTGCCGATTTAGTAATTTAGCAAATTTTGAATGGGCTATTTTATAATAGTATTTAGGAGCTTCAGCATCTTCCCAAGGGATTCACCAGAGGTAGAACTTTACAAAGATGTCCACAAACATGTTGCAGCATAAATGTAAATATGCCAGAAATCTAAGCATCTTTACTAAGATCATTTATTTGATCGTAACCATAGTAGCATTACTCGTAATAAAAAATGGAATTCAACTACTTAGGATTTAACAAAGAAAAACTTGGGAAACAAAAAATCACTCTATGAAGGGCAGCTCTATTTCATAAAATTAGGGAAAGTACGCTCATTTGGTTTATCTCAAACTGCTTCTCTATCAAGGGCAGCCCTTTTTTTTGCTTTAACATAGAGGGATCTGGGAGTAGAAGCTCCAAATCCTTTTTTTGTTTTTGCAAAATGTCTTTACGTTGAATTACTCATTTGTACTGCCTTCAGGGGAGGTTGTCTTTGGGATGGTCTAGGTGCTTTCGGACATCCCTTGCTTGTATTGGGGATAGTGAAACATCCTCTCATGTTCTTCCCAGATGGGATGTCCCTAGAGACTTTCTGGCTTCTGAGGTGTATACTGGGGATGGGCCCCTGTGGAGAACTGGACATGGGTGATGGTCAGGGAATGTTTTGTCCCAGTCCTGCTGCACCTGGGATGTCCCTGTCCAAGGAAATGCATCAAAAAACCTGGGGACACATGTCACATTAGATTTATATGATTTAAAACTACTGGCCTACTAAATCATGAGGAAGTAGTAATACAAAAAATATGAAGTTTTATAAAAGTTCTAGATATTCTCTGGACTTGGCATAAAATAATGGATGCATCCCATGGGAGGGGCTCTCACTGTATTTTTACTGCCATATCAAACATATGGAATTGAATTATATTTTCTGCTAAACTGAAGTGGAAACCTCACATTTTTAGCCAGCAAACTTTAAGCCCCCGCCTGCTTGGAAGAGGGGCTGAAAGTTTCTTGTCTAAATGGTATACTGCATGACCTTTTTTCGGATTTTAAAATTTGATGAAAATTTGGCCTGCAAGATTGGATTCAATTTCTATATTTTTTTATAGAAAGTTTAGCAAATGCATGGGACCACATAAATGGAAAATGGAAAAGGTAAGGCCACAAGATTGGATTCAATTTCTATATTTTTTCTTAGAAAGTTTAGGTAATCCATGGGACCACATAAATGGAAAAGTTTCTTAAGGCTTCTTAACATTAGCGTCTAAGAAATTTTAGCTATGCTTCCTTCATGGGACCATAACCCAAGTTCAGGATTCTATGCAGAGTGCTAGTGCGATTATTTCATCGGCTCAGATGATGACTTGCAACCTGTAGAGTTAACTTCCAAAAAGGCTTTTATATGGTGGTTCTGTGGAGAACAGCTGAGAGTTTGCAGCATGGGCTTGAGATACTTTAGGAATTATTTTTGGCTAAATGGGGAGTTGGAAGTGGTTGGATTTTGTTTCTCCTTATTTGAAAATATTTATGTGAAATTAATTAATAATTCTGAAATGGTTGTTGCAGAGCAGAATATTTTAAAAACCATAGGATAATCTTTTCTGCAAGATCTTCGACATTTTGTAAGCATTGCCTGCTGCTAAGCTGCAGTATACTAGCTTTATGGAAGCACTAAGTCTTAATGGCAACGTGCAACTCTCATCTCCTGCCACTATTACTCATGAAACAGGGAAGTGTGTATGATTGGTTTCTTCAAGGCATACTTATTGAAGAAACTATTTATTATGCTTAGACATTCACAGCCTCTTAACTGTTTTTTATTACACCTGGAGACGACTCGATAATTTTTCATTGCAATTTAGGTTTCTGTCATCCATAATTTTGTTCTTCCTTAAGGGTTCCGTGACCCTTGCAATGAATAGGCTTGTTTTTGAGTTGTTGCAGGAAATTTGTTGTAAAGAGTGCTCCTTCTATTTGAAAAAGCTTCGAGTATTGAAATTCAAGGTATAGGAGAAGGAAAATTGTTTCAAAGTGATTGGAGACTTCCAAATTATAGTAGGCTGGTGTATGCCTATGATTGTTCAGCGTGTCACTTGAAGAACCTGTCTTTATATTACGCTTGTTTTAAATTTGAAGTAGAGTTGCTGTTATTGAATTCATTATCCTTAACAAAAGGAAAAGTTTCCAGCTCAGCTGTTTTACTCATTTTTACGTATGTTACAATCATGTTTTGAAAGATACAAGCTTGTATTTCTCGATAGAACAGTATATCTAAACAAATTCAAGCTTTGGTAACTCAGATTCAGTCTGTTAAATGTGACATCAATGCTTCTGCATTTACAATATATAGATTGTATGAGGGGAAAATTCAAAACACCTATGATTCATTACTGAGATTGACCACAAAAGGCGGCTTAGGAAGCACAACAATTTCCAACCATAACAATAGAGAATAGAAATGAATACAAATTTGAAATCAAATAGAAATTACACAATTATACCTAACTCAATCATGCAACATGTTGGCCTCCATTGCTCTTCTTAACCTTCGTGTAATGACAACATATTGCTTTCAAATCTGTAGCATTATTATTGCAATGTGATTGATTGAAAGCTTGAAGATTGTGGTTTAGAATGATATATGATCAAGGTTGCTTTCATAGATTTTTTTGATATCGATCAACAATGGAGATCTGATTGGAAGATTTGATGATCAATAGTTGAGATTTGATTAAGATAATTATGAGGTTAATTAAATGCATGATTGAGATAGACAAAACTGATTGATCATTAAGAGGATTGATTAGTTTGTTGAATTCGAAGTGAGTGAGCTGAAGAGGTTGAAGTGAACATTTAAATTAGTATTAACTATTTAATTAAATATTTAATCGAGCACGTGAGAAGGATTAGGAATATAATTAAATCAATATATTATTTAATTCATGTGCATGAGTGAAAAATAAATAAAATAAAGATTTTATTTATTTTAGAAGAATTTATTTTCGAGAAGTGAATAATTGATAAATTAAATAGTTCATGTAATTATAGAAACTTAGTTAACTAATTAAAATAACTATTTAGTTATAGGAGACAAGAAAAAATGAATTAATTTAATAATTAAAATTATCATACTTATATTTTAAAAATCTAAGGTATGTCAAGAGATTTCAAATTTGAAAATATTCAATATTCAATAACAATAAAGAGTTGATTGTAATGAGATTAAGGTGAAATGGTTAAATAAATCGATATTGATAATGATTTAACATTAAATTTAATCTTAATTGGCATCTAATTTTAACCCTGTTTAAACCTTAATCTAATATTAATCTTAACCATAATTAATTTTTAATCATCACTTTACATAAACTCTAACAAATAATTTAACACTCACTCAATTTTAGTTTTTATTACCATAATTTTGTCTTAGCCCTAACTCTTATTGAACCTTCATCTAACATTGCCCTAACCTTAACTCTAACCTTAGTAATCTAATATTAATCCTAATACTATTCAAAACATAATCATAATTAAGCCTTTGTTGTTACAAAAGTTCACCTGCTTGATGCACGACTTTGATCATCAACCTTGTGTAATATGAAAACAACCTCCAAATGTGGAACCTTGCGTTGTTGAGGTTGAATCTTCGGAAAAGGCTGACTTCCTTTCCAATCTAAGTGTAAGTGTTGGACTAACCCAACATTGATAAATCATAATCCATGATATGATAGGGAAAAGGGAGAAAGAGGGGATGCTTGAAAGTGTGGAAATAAGGTTTGCACCTAGATTGAAAATGATCTTCCTTGCCTGTAGTTGCACAAAACACAAATAAAACCACCAAAGACATGCACAAGATTCTATTCTAATTTGCTTTCAAAATGCAGAGTGAAGGTTGGAATTTGCAAAATAGCAGGAGGAACTAATTTAGCTCACAGATTACATTTACAAAGGATCAACACACTCACCTATGCTAAGGAAACAAATTAAAACATATTTAGACAAAAAGGTAAAACATTACACAAGCTGAAAGAACTGAATAAAGGCAAAATAGGCGAATTCTATTCATGCGAAGGCAAATCAAATCTTTACAAGTGCAAAGAAACAAAAGTTTTTTGCAAAAGGAAGAAATTACAACATTGCCTTTAAAGCTTAGGCATAACTAAGATTTAGCTACAGTGAAGAAACCCTAACTCTAGGCAGGGTTAGGTTACAAAAAATATCAGAGATGAGGAAGATCGGATCAAGGATCTGATGATGTGTTTAGTGCAATCTTTGAAAATGGTCTTCTGTAGCATGGGGAAAAGCAAAATCCCGCAAATCAGGGAGAACTCCGCACCTGAATGCGTCTGAAAAAGGCCTTTAGATCCATAAGTCTTCTAATAGCAATGAATGGGCCGCAGTTAGCGTCCAAGAACGACCTCAGGGTCACCTCTTGAGTAATGGCGGAGTCCTCTGATAGTTGGAACGAAATCGGATTTGATTGGAGCGTCGACCAAGGCAAAACTCGATTCAACCACTTGGTCGACAACCATTGCATGTAGGGATTTAAACTTTCAACGACCCCCACAAAATTGAACTTTGGCAGGTTGATCCTCCGAATCATGCGAAGATGGATGCCCGAGATCGAGGCATGTAGCCCCCCATGGGGCCCAATAAAGCTTTAAAACATGGCCGTCGGATCGGGCCATTATGAAGATTCAACGACCGCTGATGTTTGACATGGCGTCCTGGGCCCACATTTCTTTCTGCTATGCTTGACCGTCGAGTTGGTTGACTCACCGCGCAGGATGGCAGGGAACAACAATCCTCCTTGGATTTGGTCACCCCTCGCGGCCATCTCTGTGCATTCTTATTCGACGCGGGATGGCAAGGAAAACCCGCACACTTTGCTTTTCCTTATCCCGCGCACATCATTTGGGCCTTCACTTACCTTGCGAGATGGTGGGGAAAGCCATCCGCCCTTGTCTTTTGTTGCCCTGCAACACTCTTTCCTTAGTGCTTTTTCATCTCGTGGGGTGGCGGGGAGCATCGCCCACATTGCTTTTTCTTTATCTCGCAAGTCCTTTCCTCTTGACCTTTTTGCCTTGTGGGATAACGGGGAACATTACCAAGAACTTGGTTCCTGTTTCCCCGCAAGCATCATTTTTGTTAACTTATGCCCGCACAGGGGAAAAAAAGGAATTGACTTCCTTACCTTCCCCGCCATTCCGCATGGGTGAAACTTGAGTCTGACAAAACCTTAACTCGTTGTTGCTGCCTTGGTGTCGAATAACATGCGATGACTACCTCGAGGTGAAGAATAACACGATGTGTTATTCGTACGAGGTGTTGACGTAACTATAAGGCACGGGTCAATAACCTTCGTGTTATTGACGCATCACATAACCTTTGTGTTATGCATTTTTTGAAAAAATAAAGAAGCACCTAACTCTGTTGAGTAGGATAACACAATGTGTTAGTCATACTAAATTCTTGGATTTGATATCTTACTAAGGTTGGCACAAAAATTGCCAACATTTCTGACAACTTAGAGTGGATGGTAAGCTTGGTTGACACAAGATCAGTGGCCTTATAAAATCCATTGGGCATAGAGTCAAATCTGAAGAAGATGAAGAAACCACTGCCCTTACAACTTGGAAGACATCAAAATTATCTGCTACTCCGAAAGAGCAGACTGTGCTCGTGCACTTATTACAAACAAAAAATAACTGAAAACTAAATACAATGTGCCAAAGCACTTGGAGGAAAGGAAATCCTATACTATCCTACTTTAACTAGTCAACTTGAAGCCGTTTAAACAAAACTATTCATAGATTGGTTAAAATAGCTTCCCTAAAATGTTACCCAATTTCGTTAATAAGCTCAATCCGGAAGAGCTTTTATTATTTTTAAATGAAGAGTAAGGTACATTTTAATTTTGCTACATTACACTCATGTGCATAAGGAAATCTGAAGACCATTCTATCATATTGCATGATTCAAATGCATGTAAAAATGGGGAAGATTTACACAAGTCTTTCTGAAAAAAGATAATCTTTATTGATAATGAAATGCACATTGTCTCACACAAGCCATGAGACTAACTTATTCAATGTAGTAAACAAAGAATAACATATACATTGATAGGTAAATAAAACAAAATGTACATATGAGGAGAGAGACCAAGTATTTCAACAGTTATCTGATGAGTCAAGCACTATTCATACATGGCTGGGGATAGCTCTCAGATATCAAAAGGCAGAAAACAAATGAAATTTGCAGTCAAAACAAAAGATATTGGGGTCTGAAATTCGTAGTCCAAAGATATAATATTTTGAGATTTGCAGTCTTCATGGTAGAGATACAGTTGCAAATCTAAATTAAGTGAGCGACCATATTTGTAAGACACTTCATCTCAAACATTGATAATAATGGAAATTCATAGTACAATCATGAAGAAAAAATGCAATCATCTATTTGAACATGTAGTAGCAGTACCTTTGGACAAAGGCATATCAAAGGACTGTAAATAAAGAAAAATGTGCAACCATAACAAAAGGCGACATCGGGATCATCAATATATAAATTAGCAGTCCAAAACGGTTGTCTAGAGTCCAAAAAATTATCACGTTGCCAAAGGAGATCTATGATTTACCAAATACAATAATATGATCACTATCATGCTTTTAAAAGCTCTTGAAAGCAGATTTACAAACTAGTAGAATCATAGCCTGCAAGCAATTTTAAGATTGTGATTTTTCTTTTCTTTCTTCTACAAATCATATAGAGAAAGAGTCCTCTCACTTGTAGTGTAACAAACTTACCAAGATCAGCGACAATGTGCACCAGCTCTGCAATTTGATTCCATGAAATCTCCATTCAAAAACCCTTGAAGGCAAAGATGCATCATGGCGACACCAACAGAGGAAAAAATGCCAAAAAGAAATGAAATAAATGCATTAGGGTTTGTATACCCTAATATGTTCGACTACACTAAGGCATTTTTGCCTTTCTTTTAGCATTTTTTCTTTCTTACTAATACCACTGTGGATATTAATAAATATTAAGTGTTTACATCTTTCTTGCCTTGTTATAATATTTATTAAGTGATTTTTAGTCAATCACTTAACAAACAATTTCAATGTAATGAGTATTTATTAAATGGTAGATTATAAATCATTTAATAAATATCTCTCATGAAGGAAATAACGACATATGTTCAAATGACATGTCAAATGATGTAACTGCACAATTCATGACAATTGACTGCTAGATTTTAGGATTTTTGGAGGCATCCGACCCAAGGCAGTTTCTAGTGCCTATTTTGGTGTAACTAGTTGGAGGTGGATGGATATAGTCACTTTGTTGACTCATTTGTACTCAGTTCTTATTATGCATTTTATACTTAAGTGACTTTTTTTTTTCAGTTCTTTGACAGATATTTTGTACCTTGTAAATCAGTTTGGGATATGAAATACAGTGAGAACCTTGAATTGATATAAGGTTTTGCCTACTTGTTCTCTACATTATTGTATTCTAAAATGATTGATCAAGTTATCTATGAGAATATTGATTATTTCCTTTTAACTTTGTCTCATGCTTCTTGAAGCCTTAATGCAGAAGGTGTGTCAATGTAGGTTGCAAATTGTGTTTTGAAGTGCAAAATAGTAGTAAGCTGTGAAGAAATTTTCCTACTAAAAGTTGTTGATTTCTATGACCCTTTTGTGAAATATTTATGCAAAGGCATACAATAATAGGTTGTGCATCTTTATTCTTGTATTGTTGTAGGCAAGAGTTTGAAATTTCTGAGTTTCATGGTCCTTTTTAGTTTGGTGTATCACCCCTTATTTTCATTTCTAGTTTTAAATTTATGTTTTTTCTCTCCTTTTTCTTTGATAGAGCAACATAGTTAGTTAGTTTTTAGGTGATAACTAACTAGGAGCAAACCTTATCTGGAGATTCACTCCAAATTTTAGGTAACCCACAACCTAGGAGTGTTTCCATGTTCCTCTGAAGTACCAAGTTCTGCAACTTGGTGAGGGTGAAACTTTAAGAGATAACAACCATAACGTCAACCTTATTTTAGCCCTAACCCTAACTTGAAGATTTTTCTTGAAACTCCAATTAAACCCTAACCCTATTTGAAACTCTTATCTCTAATTTCAATTCTAACCTTAATCCTAATTGAACTATAAAATTAACTATATTTGAACCTTAACTAAATCTTTAACACTAACACTAATTAAACCCTAACCATAATGAAACTCTATCAATAACATTAATTGAATATTAATCTTAATTTAAATGAATCCAAACTTTAACACTTTTTAAGTCACAATCTCAACCCCTTATTGAAACTTCACACTAATTTAACCCTAACCCTAATCCTATCTCTAATTCCAATTCTAACCCTAACATTAACCCTAGTCTAACATTAAAACTAACCCTAATTGAAGCCTAATGCTAACGTTTAAACCCTAGCGTAACTCCAATTTAACCCTAATCCTAATTTTAGTTATAATCTAATTAAGCCCTAATCATAACCTTGATTTAACTCCAATTGTAATTGAAATATTTTTCTCTAATTAAACCTAATCTAAAATTAACCTTATTCTTAATTGAATCTTAACCCTAACCTTAACCCTAAGATAATATTAATGTTAATGCCATTGAAATTTTATTCGTGATATAACCCTAACTCTAAGCATAATCTAACCCTAGTCCTAACCTTAACTAACAAATTTCTTCTATAATCCTAATGGACACCTAATCCTATTCAACTCTAGCGTTAACCTAACTTTAACTTTAACGCTAACCCTAATTGTAATGACAACCTTTATTCTAATTTTAATCTTAATTAATCCTAAACCTAAATTCTAGTTTAACCTTGTATGCGGGAAAAGTGGGTCGATAGAACTTAAAATGTGAAAAATGAAGCCTAAGGAGCCTTTTTCACACACCCACAAGACTTCTTGGTGCAAGCTATGGAGTCATGAAGTATGGCTCAGCTTCCCAAGGTTGGTTCCATGGTTCTCTATCTCACAAGGTCCCTCAAACCAATGTCTTTGCTCTCAGATCACCGAGCAAAGTGGTTTAGGGATGACAAATGCAAGAATGAGGGATGCTTTGGTTGATTTTAAGATGAAATACATCCTAAACTATGCATGATCCTATAAATGCAATAAACTAGATTATAAGATGACAAGATTAGTAGCAAGACTATCCTAGCATGATATACTGGTATATGATTAAGCTAAATGATAAAGAAAATACTTTAAACATGCATATTTAGATTAATTCCTATTGAAAAGAGAGGCTAAATGATGAGCACAAATGATATATTAAAGCTTGGATGAATTTTAGTATAAGTATGATGCTAAAGACTTGGATGATTAAAATGGAGGATGGAGAGCTCTATTTATAGCAAAAACAGGGCAATGAATGGCCAAGATTGAAAGAGGTAATCAAGGGTTGAGTTTGAAAGTTGAGAATCCATGTTCACAATTTTCACCAATGAAATGGTGATAAATGTCAACATAAGGTTTGGTTGAGAAGAGATGTAAGAAGCATTAAATGCTTGAGAAGACCTCATGGTTATCTTAGGGGGTAAGGGTTATGGTTAAGTTAAGATTACCCATTGTATAAAGGTTTTATCCAAAGGATAAACTCTTGTGCAAAGGATTAAGGATAACCATGGTCAAAGCAATAAATGCTTGATGATACCCTTGAGTTACATGGAGGTTGAGTTTAGAGAAATTCTTTAATCATGCTAGAGGGTTGAGTTAACCATTAATGGTTTGGGAGACTTTCAAAGTTAAGTGGTTGAAGCCTTTAAGGGTTTTCAAAGACTTTGAGGGTTTGAGAAGTGACTTCCCCTTGCTTAGGGATGTGACAAAGTTTAGGAAATGGGTTAGGTTAATTTAGAAGTGATTAGAAGAGTCTAGAAGGGGTTAGGAATAGGGTTTAGGAAGCAAGTGGGAGATGTAGGATTTTGCAAGTGGATGGAGGGATAATAGGATTTAATTGAATAAAATGAATTTAATTCAATTTGGTTGCAATTGGGGAAATTAAATAAATTAGATTTATTCAATTTAGGACAAACTATTTAATTAAATTTGAATTTAATTAAAAAGTGGATAGGGGATTTAATTGAATAAAATGATTTATCCTATTAAATGGTAAAAGAGGTCTAGTGAATTTAATTAAATAAATGGAGTAATTTACTTAATTAAATAGAGGAATGTGAGTAATTCAATTAAATTGGATTTAATTAAATAGAGAAATAAACATAAGATATTCATTTAGGAATATGGTCATTTTTATACGTCTACATTTTGCCCCTCTTTGAAGTGATGTGTGTGTACATGGTAATTCAAAGAAAATGATGCATTGTCGTGATTTATGATCAAATAAAAATTTTATGTTGTTTTGAGATATGCCATGCCCCAGTTTTGATATTTGATGTTGATAATGCCCCCCTCGGGAGATGAATCAAAATTTTGGAAAATTTGATTTGATTTGATAAGTGTGTTTGCATTGTAAAATGTTGGCTATCTGGAATGCTAATAATTGATTCATCTCCCGATATGGATGTGTGCGAGGGTACGAGGAAGACCACGAGCTCATTACATGCTCAATCCCCTAACCCTAATTTTATTTCACCTTATAAAAGGGGAAAAGTGCATTGTTTTGTCTCATTTGTGCTTGTTAACTTTGGAGAGAAGACAAAATGCCTATCCCGTATTCTACACATCAATTTGAGCGCATTCGGAGGTATCAGAGGCCTGCCGCATATGGACCACCGGTAAGTCAACCTTTTTGACCCCTTTTTGATTTTTTATTTGGTCATTTTTGGTCATGTTTTAAATTTTGGCACGCGGTTGTTCCGGTTTAGCGCATACGAAAAATTTCGTAGCGCATAAGGGTTTCATTTTTGGGTAGCATCTGAAAACTTAGGGTAGCGCACAAATTTGATAAGTTAGCGCACATATTTGCTAGGTTAGCGCATAAATGCAACTTAGTGCATTAGGGACACAGGGTAGCGCAGAAGGTGAAATAGGTAGTGCGTCAGGTAAACCTAGCGCATTGGGTACACAGGGAGTCGCATGGGTAGGGGTAAGTAGTGCATAGGTTAGACCTAGTGCATAGGGTTAGATAAGTAGCGCAGACACGAGATAGGTTAGCGCATGGGATAGGTTTAGAGCTTAGGGTAGATTAGATGGCGCATTGGAAGAAATAGGTAGCGCATAGAACCGATCTAGCGCATGGGGTAGATAGGATAGCGTGTGGAGAAAACAAGTTAGCGCATAGAGTCAATCTAGCGCATAGCCAAATTTAGTTAGTGCATGCGGTCGGTTTTGTGAGAAAAGATGATTTGCGAGTGAGGAAAATTGATAGGATAAGGTCTGTTTTGCTGGGATAGGTGTAAATGTTTTGTTTCTGTGTTTGCTGTCATGATTTTGATAGTTTGTCCAATATAAGTACCGATATAACTTGGTTTGTTTTGCGATTTTTTAAGTTATTCATAGATATTGATGTGGATTTGATATAAACTTGATTTGATTTGCATTGTTTCAAGTTAATATATGTGGAGCTTGATTTGTGTTACAAACTAATATGATTGTGGAATTTGAGTTGTTTTACAAGCTGATATGGGTTGGAAACTTGAGTTGTGTTACAAGTTGATGTGATGTGGGGACTTGAGTTGTGTTACAAGTTTGATATGGTTTTTGAAAACTTGAGTTGTGTTACAAGTTGATATGGATAGATATGATGTGATTTTGATTTTGATATCTATGTTTTGATGAGGAAACTGATATTGGACTTGTTTTGCTGTTTGACAGGAGCGATTGAGAGTGGTTCAGTCACGCGAGCGGTTCCCGAGACCATGGGCATTGATACCACGGTTGGCACAGGCTGATCTAGACATTATTGAGAGATGTGGCCTGTCTTCCCTATTAGATATGCCTCGGTTTACTGTGAATCGGGGTTTACTTACAACGCTTGTAGAGAGATGGCACAGTGACATGAATACCTTCCACTTTGCCACAGGGGAGATGACAGTGACCCTAGAGGATTGTTACCGGATCCTGCGCATACTTGTAGTAGGTGCACTACTACCTTATGAGCAGTCAAAGGAGGGCGGGATAGAGGCACTTCGCCGGATATTTCACGATGATACAGTGTGTGGATACGAGATTCCATGGCAGAAGTTTTTGGATTTGGACTATGCGCCTCTTCCATTGGTACTGACAGGTTTTGTAGGTGGTTTTCTATGTTCTGACCGCAGGTCGAAGGGACTTTCTGTGGGATGGGGACTGGTGCTGGAGGAGATGGTGACACAGGGTCGTAGGTTCGCATGGGGATTGGCTATGCTAGCCCATTTGTACAGGGACTTCCATGAGGTAGTATACCTGGGTTACGATAGTTTGTCAGTTGGCGTGACACTTCTACAGGTATGGTGCTGGGAGCACATTCCCGCAGCTAGGCCATTGGTGGATAGAGATAGGCCTTTTGGGCGTGCCTATGCATATGGATACAGGGGTTTAGTTGTCCAGCGTAAGCTGGGCAAGCTGGAGCATTGGAGGAGGGTATTGGATGACATTGATATGGTCATCTGGCGACCGTATACAGATTGCGAGGTTTGGGCTGAAGATGGGTTGGAGATGCCATATGTCTTTATGACCTAATTTTTGATAGGGAGGACCCCTTTTGTGATCGAGAGATTTTTGGTTACGAGAGTTTTGCGGCAGTATGGTCAACAGCAGGGGATATCACAGGGAACCTGTTTGTATGCATGCCGGAGGAAGGACATACCAGATTGGGGTCCGACTATTGACAGTGCGACAGTCGTAGAGGAGTTTGTGCAGCTAGCGAGCCAGATATGAGACTATGTCCCTGAGATTTTGGATGCTGGGATGACGGATGAGTTTGCCCGATTGTTTGCAGCTCGTGCCGTGGCGAGGATATTAGATCCAGCAGAGATGCGACCCGCTTTTGATGATGATGAGGTTGAGGGAGGTGGAGATGGGGATGAGGGAGGTGATGGAGGAGGTGGAGGAGGGCGACGAGGGAGAGGAGATCGGGGGAGGAGAGGAAACAAAGGTAGAGATAGGGGTGATAGAAGGGTGGAGAGAGTAGTTCAACGAGCTGTGATGGATAGAGGTAGAGGAGGTTTGGCTATTGGAGTAGGGGGCGAGAGGAGAGTGACAGAGGTGACAGTAGCAGTGGGAGGGACTGATGAGGTGATATAGCCAGCCCAGAGGAGGAGGATTGATGTTTTACCTCCACCAGCACTGAGAACGGGTAGAGGGACAGGGGGTACCCCTTCACAGGTACCCCTACGGGTCCGGATTCCGACTCATGTGGAGGACACCCAGATTAGGACCCTACAAGTGACAGTGCAGCAACTGCAGGCACAATTATTAGCACATCAACGTTAGATTACACAGCTAACCACTGAGGCGACACTGAGATAGAGCGACGGGGTCGAGCAGAGGAGCTCACAGCGAGCGTGCAGAGAGCAGCAACAGGTGGTCCGATGAGGGACACCTTGAGAGAGCTGGATTTGAGAGCCCAGGAGGTGGAGTACTACTGTCGACATTATGAGGCTTTGGTGCCTAGGGAGCGCTGAGTGCAGAGTTTTACGCAGTCGAGATTGAGTCGATCTCGAGAGACTGGATTGCGGTCAGAGAGCAGAGGTGTGACAGGGCCATCGAGACATGATCCACCTGGAGATCCAGGGGCTGGGACTTCTGCGACGAGACCGTCTCCTTCAGGAGATAGTCATACTTGAGAGACGATGTCTCCATTTATATTTTTGATCGTTGTTTTTAGTTGTACGGGGCACATACATGACATATATTGTACATTGATCATTTGTTGAGATATATATATGACACCATTTTCTTTGATCATGTGATGTGTTATGGATGCATGCTTTCTATATGCTTGTATTTATTTTATGACGATGCAATGCTTAGATAGATGATATGATGAAGTGAAATGCAATGATGTAAATGTATGATGTTCATGAGATGTATCTTGAAAATGAGATGTATGATTTGATATGCTGTGAGATGTATCATAAAAATGAGATGTATGATTTGATATGCTGTGAGATGTATCATGAAAATGAGATGTATGATTTGATATGCTGTGAGATGTATCATGAAAATGAGATGTATGATTTGATATGCAACTAATTGTAAAATGATATGCAACTAATTGTGAAAATGATATGCAACTAATTGTTTTTGGAGCATCCTCATTCTGCATTTGTCATCCGATATAACCACATGTTATTTGCTTTCGATATCTGTATCATCACTGAGCATGGATTGATCTTTGGATATGTTGAAAATTTATACAAGCATGATGGTATAATTGAACCATGATAACCTGAGAAAAATTTACATGATGTTTGATTTTGCAAGATAGCATAAGTGTCAAGGTATAATTGAACCAGGACGACCAGAGTGTGGATTGCGTATAAACAGACAAGATTAAACCATTTGTATGCGTAAAGTGGAATCATGTCTTCAGTGATATGTTGTGAATCACGTCTCGAGACAAATATCTACATAGTACAAATGATCGCCTCACAGACAAAAGACTAAAAAAATATTGGAGTTTCTCGATGTTCTCTAGCTTGGAAGCATTGTTGAGAAAATTTAGAGAATCCAATAATTCAAAAAGTTTAAATGCAAAAATAGTCAAGACTTTATGCAAAATGCAACATTTGTTACTTCAGAAAATTATCCATTGTATTTCTCTTGTGAATCTTTTATCAATCGATGTTTTGATTTGGGTTTGTGTAAGTTTTTGTTTGTTGGACACGATGCTCTAAGTTTTGCAAATAGTCTTGATGGTTTGAACATGCTTGTAAGTTTTGATGTTTATTGTCCCTAGCTAAGTGTACCTCTCGATGTGGGTATGTACAGTGATTACCAAGCCATGGTAAAATGTGGTGAAAGGATAGATTGACAAATCAGGATAGTGACTACGCTAAGTATGTCCTGAATGGATATTTGCTAAGTGTCGGGCGATGACCGATAGTGTTTTACTGCAGAGATAAGGATGTGGATATAGATAAAGGAGTTGTCCTTTCACAATAGCGCCTGTTACCAGGTTTTCACCAGTTGCTTTTATTGTACCTTTTTATTTGTTTTTCCTTGATTTTTTTTTGATTGTTTTTGACTTTTTCCGTGCATTAGACTACTCAAGTATAGTATTTCTTCAGATGAATGCTGTTAGTTGGTTCGTCGAGCACATCTCCTTCTGAAGTTGTTAGCTGATAAGCACCTGATCCATAGACTGATATGATGACAAAGGGACCTAACCAGTTAGGTTCAAATTTCCCTTTCTTTTCTCGATCATGCTGATTTCTTGGATTTCCCTTAAGGACTAGGTCACCAACTTTGAAATTTCGAGGAATGACCTTGTGATTGTAGCTTCTGTACATGCGTTGCTGATATGCTTTGAGATGAGCGTAAGCATGCTGACATTTTTCATCTAATAGTTCTAGTTCTTGTAGTTGGTTGACTCGATACTCTTCATCTGGGATTAAGCCTTTTAGAGAGACTCTGAGAGATGAAATTTCTACCTCCAGGAGTAAAATAGCTTTTGATCCATAGACCAATGAGAAAGGTGTTTCTCCTGTAGGTGTGTAGATGCTAGTTCTGTATGCCCAAAGTGTTGGATTGAGTTGTACATGCCAATCTTTGCCTGCATCATTCACTATTTTCTTTAGGATTTTTAGTATTATCTTGTTGGATGCTTCTGCTTGACCATTCCCCTGTGGGTAGTATGGTGTAGAGAACCGATGTTGTATTTTGAATTGTTCACATAGTTCTCGGACATCTTGGTTTTTGAAAGGTCATCCATTATCGGTGATGATGGAGCTTGGAATACCATAACTGCAGATTAGATAGTTCAGGATAAAAGAGGCAATTTGTTTTCCAGTCACTGTGGTCATGAGGACTGCTTCTATCCACTTGGTAAAGTATTCTGTTGCAGTTATAATGAACTTGTGTCCATGTGAAGATGAAGGATGAATTTTGCCGACCAAGTCAAGTCCCCACTGACAAAAGGGCCAGGATGTTGTAAATGGCTGTAGTTCCTGTGCTGGTGCATGTATCAGATTGCCATGGATCTGGCATTTAGGACACTTTTTTGCAAAATGATAAGAATCTTTTTCCATTGTCGGCCAGTAATATCCCATTCTTAGAAGCTTTTTAGCAAGAGTAGTTCCACTTGAATGTGTGCCACAGATACCTTCGTGAAGCTCGTGTAAAGCGGAGTCAGATTCGTTACGATCAAGACAACGAAGAAGAGTACCATCTAGACCTCGATGGTACAAAGTATGAACAATAAGGGTATAACAGGCGGCTTGTCGGATAAAATTACTTTTTTGGTTTCAAGATAGGTCAATGGGTAGGATGTTGTTCTTTAGATAATCATATATCGGTCCATACAAAGGAGAATCTGAACCAGTCAAGGCATAGATAACATGGGATTCAGAGTGGTCATAGGCTGGGGAGAACAGTTGCTCTACCAGAAACTCGTAACAACTCTGTTGCTCTGGAATCTGTAGTAATGAAGCGATAGTTAGCCATTGCATCGGCTACTTTGTTGTTCAACCTTGGTATTTGCTCGAAGGTGATGTGTACAAAATACTGTTTGAAGTCATCCACCATTCATTTATAGGGTAGTAGCTTGTCATCTTTTATCTGATAGTCATTGTTGATTTGATTGACGACTAGTTGTGAATCTCCGTAGACCATTAACTCCGTGATTTTCCATTCTACACCCATTTTGATGCCTATAACCAATGCCTCATATTCAGCCACATTATTTGTGCATGGAAACATCAACCTATATGATCTTGGTATAGTGTGTCCTTCAGGAGTGATAAATAGAATGCCAACACCTGAACCATGTTGTGTGTAGGATCCGTCAAAGTATAGGGTCCATTGCTTGGTAGAAATAGCAATAATGTCTCTGTTCAGAAATTCAATCTCCATAGTTTGTTTTCCTGGTAGCGGTGCTTCAGCTAGTTGATCTGCAATTTCTTGTCCTTTGATAGCACTTCGTTCTGTGTATTGGATATCAAATTCACTGAGAATCATGACCTATTTAGCCAATCGGCCTGTAAGAGCTGCCCTGCTGAGTAGATATTTGAGAGGATCAATTTTTGCCACTAGCTTAATTGTGTGTGCTAGCATATAATGTCGAAACTTTTGAGAAGCGAAGACTACTATTAGACAAGCCTTCTCAATGAATGTATAGTTGATTTCATAGCCATTCAATGTCCTGTTGATGTAGTATATGGCTCATTCCTTTTCTTGTTGATCTTCTTGTGCCAATAGTGCCCCCAATGATATATCTGTTGTTGAAATGTATAAAATGAGTGGCTTTCCTGCTATTGGTGGTACTAGAACTAGTGGGTTTATTAGATACTGTTTGATTTGATAAATTTTTTTTGCACACTTAGCTTCCCATCTGAAAGGTACATTCTTATGTACCAAGTGATTGAATGGTAGAATTTTATCGGCTAGTTGAGCGATGAATCACCTGATTGATTGAAGTCGTCATTGTAGAGAGCGGAGCTGACTAATATTCTTTGGTGGTGGCATCTCCATAATGACTTGTACCTTTGGTGGATCCACTTCAATACCTTTAGCTGAGATGATCTAGCCTAGTAACTTGCTTGATGTAACTCCGAAGACACACTTCTTAGGGTTGAGCCTGACTTGGAATTTTTCCAATCGATCAAAAATCTTTGTTAGGATGCTAAGGTGTTCTGCTCTGGTGAAGGATTTAGCTAGTAAATCATCCACATAGTCTTCCATGAAGATATGCATCATCTCATGAAAGATTGTTGTCATTGCTAGTTGATAAGTAGCTCTTGCATTCTTTAAGCCAAAAGGCATAACATTCCAACAGTACGTTCCCCAAGGACAGGTAAACGCTGTTCTATCTTGATCTTCAGGGGCTATTTTTATTTGATTATAGCATGAAAAACCGTCCATTAGTGAGAGCATTGCATGGCCCGCTGTGAGGTCTACAATTATGTCAATACTAGGCAAAGGAAAGTCATCCTTTAGACAGGCTTTATTGACATCTCCGAAATCAGTGCAGATTCTGATACTACCGTATGGTTTTGATACTAGTACTCTGTTGGAAATCCATTCTGCATAGTCGACGGGTCGAATGAATCCGACATCTAATAGTTTCTTCAGTTCAGCTTTGACCATGAGTGCCACCTATGGATTCATCTTTTATACTTTTTGCTTGACTGGCTTAATTCCTGGAGAGATGGACAAGTGATGCATGATTAAGTGTGGATCAATTCTAGGCATATCTGTGTATGACCAAGCAAAGTTAATTTATTTTTCTTTAAAAAAAATGATAAATGCGGATCTTTCCTCCTCTGTCAGAGATTCTGCCAGGTGTATGTTTTTGGCTGCTTCTGTAGTACCAATGTTGATTGATTGAGTGGGCTCAATCAATATGGGTGGTCGCTCATGAAAATGTTCAGGAAGAGTGTCAAGTCTCCCATCTTTAGGTGCCTTAAAAAGGTTTTCACCCTCAGATGCATCCTTTATTTTTACTTTTTTGTGATCTAGAGCTGCCATTGACTGGTTTTCAGCATCAGATCTTTTATTTGGTTCATTTTTGCGACTGAGAGACTTGGCACTCCCTTGTTTGTAGACATCGTTATTTCGTTCATTGGCAGAGCCTGTTTCTGGGTTAACGGTACATAGGTAGTGGATAATAGATTCATCGTATGGGAAAATTGGTATATCATGTATTTCGGGTTCATCCCAGTCAATGAGGTCTGGAAAGATAAGTGGTAAAGAATAGTTTGGTGGATCAAGTTCTGCTATTGTAAGTGTCAAGACAGAGGTTTCATCATGATCGGTTCGGGTGTTAAAGAAGTTCAGGATTCCGTCGAGGTCTTCGATGGTATCATCCTCCGTATAGACTTGTTCATAATGTTTCTGCTCACTTTCCTTAGCGTCATAGATATTCTGTGGTCCAAATTTAGGTAGTCTAATTTCTGCATTATGCTCTTCTTGAGAAAGGGATATGGAACTAGTATTTTCAGCAGTATCAGTAGCATTTGAGCAGCTACCCCATTCATATTCATTGGAATCAGTCTCAGAGTTATCATCCCAGATCTTTTCAGTGCTGTAAATAGGTATGTTGTATGGTGAAAATAGATCTTTGATGATTGATACTAGTTTGCTGGCTTTTTCTGATTCTGTGTTAGATCCTGCTTCTATTCTTTGCATTTGTTTGTAGACTGTTTCTTCCCGGGGAGGAATAATGATATCAGGAGGTAGTTCTGCTTTTTTAGATATTGGTGTTTGAATATGAGCTACTGCTACAGATATGGCTTTCTTGTGATTGAGGAGTTTCTCCTAATGTTGCTTTTATTCTTGACGTTCACGGTCCTTGCGGATTGTTTCTGCTGACTCAAATAGTGCTACTTGCCAGGATTCTTCTTTGTACTTATTCTTTTCTTTCCATTGAGGTTTTGGATTCTTGCGTGGTATCTTTCTCAGGAGGAAAGTGAGTTGACAACCCAATCCTATTTTGTCTCTACTGAGCTGTGAAGGAAGGTCTATTGGTTTAGTGACTCATTCTTTGCATTTTCCAATAGGTCCTTTACCATTATATCCTATTTGTTGCATGATTAAGTAGCCCTTTCCATATAGGTGTGTTGGTAGAACTATTTCCAGAGCAGCTGCTCTGTTATCTTCTTCCTCATCTTTGTATAACCAACAAATTTGGTGATGGGCTGAGTTACTTGATGTGTTGATGTTGTAGGTAATCCATGAGATCTGGGTGATGTTGGTAAGTTAGCCAAATACATGGGTTCCAAAGAGTATTCCCCCATGCCTTGTTCTCTGATTTGCATTTTCTGCTTGAAATCTCCAGGTAATGATTCAGACTTTGCCTTCTGTAGACCTGATGTTGAGGATTTATGTTTTTCTCTATTATGGGGAACCAAACTATCCTGGGATGCTCCCATTGCATTACAATGTTGAAATGGATTGTGATCAGCAGATATAGAGACCTCTTGTTCGTTATAGGGAAATTTGACACACTGGTGATACATAGAAGGCACTACTTGCATTTCATGTATACAGGGTCGACCTAATAAAATATTGTATGTGAGGTCTATGTCTAAGACCTGGCACATAGTATCTCTTTGTATGGGGCCAACTTGAATTGGTAACAATACTGTCCCTTTAGAAGATCTTTCCTCATCATCATATGCCTTTATAGTATTTTTTTTGCGTGGATCAATAGATTCCTCTGAGAAGCCTAATGTACGGATAAGTTTTAAGGTACATATATTAAGTCCAGCTCCTCCATCTATCAATACTCACTTTACTCGGTGTTTATAGATGATGACTTCAATATGGAGAGGAGTGTTATGCAGATGACTTAAGGAAGTATTATCATGCTCTGAGAAGGTGA
Source organism: Cryptomeria japonica (assembly GCF_030272615.1). NCBI lineage: Eukaryota > Viridiplantae > Streptophyta > Pinopsida > Cupressales > Cupressaceae > Cryptomeria > Cryptomeria japonica. Next base: position 328,963,094 of record NC_081415.1, read on the forward strand.
GATTATGAGGCCCTGTCATATGAGCGACCATGGCTTGGAATTTGTCAGTATCCAGATCTTGAGGTACATTGGTTTCCAACAGCGCTTGTTCCAATATGTCTTTGTGTTTTGGCTACAGTTTCAACAACTCTAGTATAGATATTTGAGCAGGAGTTTTGCGCAGTTGGCTAACTAAATCATATTGGATTTTTGGTATAGTGTTAGTTGTTGGTGTATGGCCTTCAAGACATATTTCTGAGCTCTGGTTGTTACATTGACAGATTCATGATTATGCTGGTCTCAGATTGTGATGATGTTTACATGATTGTCTATAGCTAATATCTGATTGATAGTGTTATTGTAGATGTGATTTATATGAGCTCCACGTGTATCGTTTGAGGTTGAAGATCCATCTTTGTTGTAGTTTGGAAGAGGATTTTTAAAGGCTCCATGGTCACCATTTGTCTTGAGACCATCCACTGTTAAATCACCTCTATCAATCATGTCTTGAACAATATTTTTCAATCTTATGCAATCATTCGTTTGATGCCCTTTGTTGCGATGAAAATCACAAAAGTGTGAGTCATTCCACCAAGGTGGTTTGATTTGTGGTTCATAGTTGCTGATTGCGGGCAAAGAGATAATCTTGTTTGCCAGGAGTTCTCTGAATGTTGACTCCAGTGATTGTCCCAATGGTGTGAAGACACGTTTTTGGAAATTGTTGGTGTCATCTCGTGAATTGTTATTAGGTCCTCAATTTATGGTATTGTTCTGAGTATTGCTGGTGTTGTTTGTGTTGGGTTGACCTTGATTGGTATTCGGTGCATATGTGTTAGCGTCTGGGTTAGCACCTTTGGGGTTCTTTGTAGCTTGAGGATTTCCTGATAATGCAAGCACTGGCTGTTTAGATTTTGGATCATGTGATTCATTGCCTTTTTCGTTTCCATTGTTTTTGTTTTGAGTCCAGAATCTAGATTTGTCTAAGTTGTTATTTTGGTTATTGTAGTTTTATGAATCTGTTCCTTCTTTGAAGAATTTGAGCATCCCTTTCTTGATACATGCTTCTTCTACTTGAATGCCGTTTTCAATCAGTTTAGCAAAAGACGGTATGCATTGGATTTGAGCCTGTAACTCATCTCACCATTCAAGTTGTCGATGAAAATTTCCATTTTCTCTTTTTCAGGAATATCTCGAGGATATCGTGAAACCATACGTCACCAACGTTGAAGGAATACCATGAATGTTTCATTGTTTTTCTGTTTGGTGTTATAGACGTCTAGCATGGTTATAGCATGTTGAATGTTATAGGAATATTGAGTGATGAATTTGTTGACTAGTTCATCAAATGATCTAACAGAAGGTGTGATTTTGGATAACCATTCCATTGTTTGTCCTCCCAAACTTCTTGGGAATAACCTCATCAGATAGGTGTCATCATGAGCGAATTCAAGGCTCATGGTACAAAATTCTCTAACGTGATCACGGGGATCACTTTTCCCATCGTACTTGTCAAATTTAGGTACGTCTGAATTTGAAGGAAAAGGGATCATGTGCAATCTTTTGTCAAATGGATAAGGACAAATTTCATTTAGTGAATACCGTACTGTTGTCCCTTGTTGCATATCTTGCATTTGTCTTTGTAACATTTGCATTTGTTGAGTAAAGGCAACCAAAGGCGCATTGTTTTGCCGAGGGAAGAGTTCTTCCCTTGCATTAATCTTGGGTTGAAATGGTGTATGGAACGGTATGTTTTGCTTAGGGATGTGTTGTTCAGGAATTTCTTGCTCAGGGTCACGTGCATATTCTTCTCTTTGTCTTTCTTGATATTCGTAATTTTGAGATCTTGTTCAAAAAATGTCTGGGTGAAGGTCCTCAAGAATTTTAACTCCTTTGCTTGTGAGTATGAGCAAGTATTTCTCTTTGTCATTTTCCATGAGTCTTTCCACAAGTTTTTGGAACGAAGCACTTTCTTGGCATTCCTGAAGAAGTTCTTCAGAAATTTCAGTATCCCCTAGATGTGGACCTTCAAAAGGATTTGATAACCTTCGATTCATACTGGATTCTTCTTGTGTCTCGCTTTGTTTGTTTTGTTGAGAGTGAGTAACAGGCATTTTAGTAGAAGCTTTCTGTGATAAAGGGGACAAAATCCTCTTCAATATGTTGCTCGGGGGTTGGTGGTTCAAATCGGGGTGTGTTGTAAGCAATGCACTCGTTGGGAAAGAATGCCAGATTGATCTTTCCTCCACAGTTTATGATTTGACTGAATGCGAATTTTTGACAATATGCCCTAGTCTTCAAAGGTTCTTTGTCAAATTCGTTGGATTTGTTTTGGATATAAAGTTTGACGTGATGAAGGAATGTGCGATGAGATTTGAAGAGTTGACGATTGATGTATAAAAATTTATTTCTTTTGACAAATTTGGAAAAACTTGGTTGTTGTTTCTTCAACGTGGTGTTACGATAAATATTATTTATTCTCAGAATATGGGGATTAGTCACGCATAAGTGATTTAATGGTTTCCTTTGAATTGTTTTGGATTTATTTGATCCTGTTTTGAAAACTCAAGTTTTACTTTATCAAAGTGAAGGTTTAGATGCCCCCTCACGACAAAGCGTGTCAAATGATATGGATAAAGTCTTCTGATATGGAAACTTGATTTGACAACCTGAGATTTTGAACAAGTATTTTTGAGATATAATTCGTAAGATGATAAAGGACCTATTCGTCACGTGCGATGATGTTTCTCGATTTTGATAGGATAGATATGTTTATCGTGCGATCAGTTTTGGATTCTGGACAACTTTTGTTTTGACATGAAATTTGCTCAAGAAATAGTTTTTAAAGCTCTATTTTTGATACTCCGGTTCGACAAAAATGAAGCTGATGAAAGGATGTTTCCAAAAATGCTTTCTAAATTTTCAAAATTTCCACTGTTTTATCCCCTATTTTTCTGGGTTTGATCATGCGCTAAAACAAAGATCGAATGCGCTACGGAAATTTCTTGATGCGCTAGGGAAAAGACCCCACGCGCTAGGCTGCCCCGGTCTACGTGCTAATTGGTTGAGACTGTTAAAATTGTTTTCTATTGTTTCTTAAAAGATCATGCACTAGTATGGGCTTTCCACGCACTAATTGATAAACCTGATGCGCTAGATATTGACTTCTACGTGCTAAGCTGATGCTTTGACGTGCGAGACTGTTTTTTGGACTCGCTAACTGTTTTAACGCTGTTTCTAAATTTTGGTAAAGTGCTACTATTAAATCTAGATGTGCTAAAGTGAAGGTTTGATGCACTTAAAGATGTATCACACGCGCTAAGAAGTTGGTCTCACGCGCTAGACTGCCCTGATATTTTCTTTTGTTTGGTTGTTGCAATTTTTGAAATTTGTTTTGAGTTTTCAGTACTGATAGATGATTTTTTGAAGTAATAAATGCAAACACAACACCAAAGAGATAACCCTGTTGCTTAATCTAACAATAAGTGTATGTTGTATGAGGATGTGTTCAAATCCCCAATGTTTTAACAGGTTTGGATACAAATAGTACACTTCAGAAAGACTCTTTATTCAAGGGTCATAAATAATACCATAGCCCACTAGTCTCGATACTCCGTCAGCTCAAACAGTTTTGTCACCCCCTAGGAGGTGCCCATTTTTTTGCCTTTTTCCAGAAATTAACCTAAAGTGAATTACTTCACAATTGAGTAGTTATTTTGGGAGATATATGGTGAGTGATCTTGGGGGCGAATTCTTCTCCACCCTTGCACTATGATATTATAAATGTCTGGTTACTGACTTGGCTCAAGGTTTCTACTTATAAGGTTGGTAATCAGGCTTCCTGTTTGGCCGTTAGTGATAAACTCCCTTAAGAGGCTTCCCAACCTTTATAACAAAGGCTTTACGTATCTCACGGATACTGGGGGAAGGCTAATCGCTACGTGCAACCGTTGAAAAGGACTTTCGTCACTTTCTACTTTTGATTATAGTGGGTATGGAACACTTGGTGTCAAAACCGTTTCCCACTTAGGTCGTCCCCTTCACACCGGCCATAAATGGCTTTAAGAGTTGATTTCAACCCCTTGGGAAGGCAGGTCTACTAAAGGGTTTTATTTATTTGGAATACCGAAAGCATAAGAGTGGTTTGGCTTTTTGGTCACCCAGTTAAGGGGAGAGCATATACCTTCCACTTTCGAGACAAGGCAAACAAAGTTCTTTTTACCCTTCAAGTCAATGATTTTCTAAGATCTATATGGAGATGTTGCCCTACAAAACATGGTGTTCTTTTTATTTTCCTTAAAGCAATGATTATCTAATCTAGCAAAAGAACTTGGTCAACAAAGCAAAACTTCGATTTGGTCAACAAAAGAAAATCGGAAAAGGGGAAGAACTTCCCTTTTTGAATGTAAATTTTTTTTTTTAAAGTGTGGTTCTTTTCCTTGAAATTTTTTAAAATGAATCCTTTTATACACCAAAGGATGGCGAGGTTCTTTTTAAAGCTACTTTTGCAAAAATGAAAGTTTGTTTTGTTCTTTTTATAGCCCAAAATATAGTTTTTCTCCTATGAAAGCAAGAAATTTTTTGACTTTGGTTCTTTTTATAGCCCAAAAATAAAGTGAGTTCAATTTTATCCAAACAGAAGTAAAATAATCCCAAGCTTTTTACTAACTTAACTAAGTTAACAAAAAAATAAAATTCTTTGCAATTTTGTCCATAAAATCTAAGCTCCCCTTGGAAGAAAATGTTAAAACCCTGCAAAAGTCAATCAAACTGTTAGAAACATTTTTGGTTTGGTTACAAATTTTGATTTTTTCTTGGTCCTTGATGCGCTACAGAACAAACTGTATGCACTACAATATGGCAGTGATGCGCTACAAGATGACAGTGATGCGCTAGGCTGTTCTCAAGATGCGCTAAGCTGATTTCCGGATGCGCTGCTCTGTTGTCTTCAAAATCTGATTCTCTTTAACATCCTTAATATAATATGATTGAACTCAGGGCAGAAGAGATATCAAAGATAAGGAAATTCTCAAGACAACATATGACAAGGTTTAAATAAACCTTCTACACTTCGGACTTGCTCAGAGTCCAGGTGGGTATACCTTTGTGAACTAAATTCACACTTTCAAACATAAACCCACAACAAACCAGTCCAGAAAACCAGTGGATTTAATCACCTTGAAACTGATTGAAACAAAAGAATGCAAATTATACTCATATTCAGTATTGTGACCAACAAAACATGTAATAGACAACTCCAATCAATACCAGTGCCATATCCAAGGTCACATAGTCATCTAAAATTCAGACAATACTCCCCAAAACAAAATATCTTCACACATCCCATTGGCTCGACTTCTGTTAATCCTTATATGTGCCTAACACTTATAAGAATTTATGCATATCAAATTAAACCATGATCATCAAGATTCAAAGTTCCCTACAAAGAATTCACCGGTAGGAATGATCCCTGCATCTTTAATTTCCTTCCTAAAGAGAAAAGCTAGCAAACACATCTACTGAAAATTGCCTTGCAACCCCATTCAAACAAAATAACCCTGGATTATTCAGAATGAAAACAATAAACAAATTGCAGGAATACTCGAAGACAACACAAAGTTTTCTCAAAAGCCGATAGTCTGCATATTGATATTATTCTTTACAGAAGTATTACAAAACTTTGAAATTTTCTCCATTATACTTAGAAAAGCTCAGCTATGAATTTCAGCAGTGTTTTCTTACAATTCTTTGCGATCCTCTTTCCTCTAGTCCTGGTATCCATTTATAACAACATGGATGCACAAAGCTTTAGACTTCTTGAGGAGAGTTTGTTACAATCATTTCTTTCAAAACAAAGAGGTTACAAGCTTTTCACAAAAACAGTTACAAGCTCTTTTCGGCCTCTGCAATTTCTTCAATAGGCTGTTCGGTTGTAACTTCTTCTACCTTTTCAGGGGCGCTCTCCAACTATTCCGGATCATGGGTGGCATATTTTGTGGTCCACTCATCATACACATCATTGGTAGGCCATGAGAAATTAATCACCTTAGCTTTAGCCTTGGTCAACCTTTTCCAGTAGTTTCTCAATTTGTTGACTTCTGAATTGAGAAAACCATAATGTGCCTTAATTTTCTCTATCTCTTGTATTGTTATAACAAAGAAAGAAGCATCATCTAGATCAATAATTCCTTTAATTCTTGCTGACAGTTTGGCTTCTATCTCCTTAAGCCACATTTGTTTATCCTTCAGTTGATCCGGGCCAGCAAAAACTCCTGGGAGCAACTCAAAAACTTGATCAGTATATTCCTTTTTGCAAAAATTAACTTTCCTATCAACATTATCCACCCCTGCTGCTAATTGCACTAAATCTTTAGTGATGTCACAAGTGGATTTAATGATAGGATTGGCCCCTGCTTCATCATAAGATGCACATATAAACTCTAAATCTTGCTCCCTAGGCCTCCACTTGTCAAAAATAGGTGTCAAAATGGCCTTATCTCCCCTGAGCTCATTCCATATATCCGAAATTTTACCTACATTATTATATAGCAATGAGGCATTTATTGTATCTGCAAAACTGGAAATGGTAGCCTTTACTCTCTCCTCATACTTCTTTGCATATAAGGCCCGAGCCTGTTTTAAATTTTCTAATTCTTGAGGAGTAATCTCAACCATTTGAGAGCTGGAGGGTGCTGGAGATGGTGGAAACTCAATGATAGGGCTAGTAGGTGGAGGTCTTGTAGGAGAAGAGGAGATCATCAGTGTTGAAGACTCACCTTGATGGTATTGTCCAGTCAACTGGCTCTGCAACTTAGCAATGATGCTATCCTTACCTCTTACCTCCTCCTTAGCACTATTATAGGCCTTCAAAATTGTTTCTAACTTGACTTGGAGGATCTCTTTTTCTTTGGCTTCCTTTTCTCCTACTGCAACACTAAATTTTGCAGTCTCTAGCATAGTGCTAGCAGCTTCCACTACCCCTGTACTCTGCACTCTCTTCACCATCATCCCACCAAGGTAACTTGACCTTGGGGTATCTTTGCTTTTCTTACTCTCATTTCTCTTGAGAGACCACATGACGAGTGCAACATTATCCTTACTAAAAGTAATTCCCTCCATGGGTTTGGTCTCCTTCCTCACTGCGTCTAGTACTAGGGCATCTGCTATATCCCACTCGGGTAAAATAAGCACTCCAGCTTGTGCCACCATATCTCTCCCTTGCTCAGGGGTGATGGTTTTGAATTATTCCATCATCTCTTGCTTTATTTCCTCTTCTACCAGGGCTGGATTTTTATTAGGCTACTCACCTTTTCTCTTTTCACATCTAGCATTGTATTTATTTATGTTCTGTTACCATATAAACTGCATAAATGCTTCTAATGTGACAAAATTGTTGTCAGCCAAGAAGGCATTACTTGCCTGCTTTATCTCAGGATCCCACTCCTGGCCTCTGAGTTCAGTGGTGGTAATGTCCATTTCAGCAGCAAGGGGTTCTTCTGGCATTCCTTCTTCCACTTCATCATAAGTGTAGGCAATTTCCCCTAGACTGCCTAACTGTAGGAGTTGCTCAGCTGTTGCTTGCTCATCTCCTATTTGGATAGGGGATTGGGATGGAGAATACAAAGGTGCATCCAATTGTGCTTCTTTCCCTACCCTTTGCTTTTTTGGGCTCTCTTGGATGTCAATGACATCTTGTATCTTCCTCTTTCCTTCAGAGGTAGAGGGCTCCCCTGTTGTAGGCATCAACACACTGTAACTAGATTTCTTGTGCAACGTATAATCACCAGGAGGGATTGCTTTGCTAGAAGCTGACCTACTTAGGACCACTCTCACCTTTTCAGGGTTACTTTTGATTACAACTTCTCTCTTCTCCTTCAGGGTCTGCATCACATCCTCAAAGCAAACAATTAAAAACTTTATTTTCTCCTCCAGAAGGAAAAAACTAGACAATGGGTCATAGCTGGCATCAAACTGATGCACGAAATCCAAGGCTTTCTTATAAGCCACCCATTTCTCTTTCCTCAGCTCCTTCTCATCTATATCAAACTCATTTCTGATGAGGTCTTTAGGAAATTGAAATTGATGGGGCCTACCTCTGCATGCTGCTCTCTTTCTAAACATGCCGTTGAAGAAGTCTTCTGGATCAGCACACCTGGATACTATAGTAGACAAATGATAAGGCTTGAGAAAATCCTCAAAGCAATTCCAACCCCCTTTTGTTATTACAAATTGGTGGGCTATGGTAACTATAGGGAAAATAGTCCCTTTACCCTTGCCTGTCAGTTCTGCCTCTTGTACACCACCAATTTGTCTAAGGATCTCTGCAATTCCTACTTTGAGAGGGACCTGGCAAGGTAGCAAGAATGGGGTGCCTCTAAAACCAAACACTCTGAAAACTGTCGAGATTGGATACAAATAAATGTCACCCCAATTGTGAACAATTTTTATGTTCTCTGCGAATTCTTTTGGTCTTATGAATTCTAAAAGAACCTTGGGGATTCTTGGGTTCTTCGAGCAGAGGAGAGTCCTGATCTTGGATGCAAAGTATTTGTCAAACTTCAAGAAACTGGCATCCTCCCTATCCCATGACAAGACAATACTCCATAGTTGTACTGGCATCTTTTCTCCTTCTTTCTCCTTGACAAGGTCCAATCCACTGGCAAAGTAATCACCACCTTTGAAAAGAAATAGATGCATCAGGAGTGAGTACCATCCGAAAGGCCTATCCACCTTTCCATTCTTTATTCTTGTTAACCCTCCATGGATAGCATCAACGATGAAAGAAGCATAATCAAATGTAATTGCAAGAGAATAATTCAAGATCTGAGCAATCATTAACAGGTAGTGATTGGGCATATTTGCTTCAGCATCTTCTCCCAAAACTTGGCAAAGTGCCCAATACATTCCCTTAGCCCTAAGGGTGAACATACTCAATGAAAAGGGCTCTTCTGTGTTGGGTCCTACAACTTCCAATCCACCTATCTTTACAAAAAATTCCTTGAGTGGCCCATTCCTGAGATGATTCCTCTGTGCACTATAAATTTGAGCTAGTGACTTGAAATTTATGGGCTCTAGAAAATTGGTAAACTCATTAAGCCCAAAAGCATTTCTGAATTCTTCGGCATTAATCTCAATAAGGGTTTTTCCATTTATATCCCGAATGCTTCTTGTGACTGGATCATAGTTGAGTGCAATTTGGGTCAACAAATCTATGTCCATAAATACCCCTGGGACTACCAATTTCCCAACATCTAATTCCCAAATACTATTTTGTGGGGCCGGAGAATTTCTCATTCCAAATCCAATCTTAAATAACCCCAACCCAGACAATCCAACCTGTGGGTCTCTCAACCAGTTACCCTTGTCATACAGTCCTTCTCCTATCTTCAAACAGGGAGCTCTAGGCACTAATTCTTTTGCCTTCGATGCCTGATTAGTTGACAACGTCAACTGTTCAAGAAAATCATCATAGATACTTCTTTATGAATAATTGACTTTGCCAGAAAATTCTCTTTTAGGAGCCATTTTAAAAAAACGTAAGAAATGAATACCGCCCCTAAATACTTCTGTGACGATTCAATATCTTATCTGAAATACACCACACAAAAATTGCTACACAAGAGTACGAGAAAACCTGGTCTCAACTCGAAGGAATTTGCTCTGCAACTAAATTGACTTGCTCTGTACCTGAAGAAGATATCTCTGCATCCGCTCCTCTGCAATAATTCTTTAAAAAGATATCTTCATCCGGTTGATGGGAAATCATATATTTTACCTAGGGTCTTAACTACAACATTGATTTCGCATGCTTCGGCCGTCCCTTCAAAATTGAATTCATAGGAGAATTCGTATTTTTCGTTCCAATGGGTCACAACGTTCCTGCAAGTCTTTCTTTTCACTCTTTTGCAACTTCGTGAAGCATAACTATTGGGCAGCTTGGTCCTGCGAAATAGCACCGACCGTCCGATCAAAAAGAACTTGATCGACCGTTACAATAACTAACAGCCTTGGCTCCACGCTGGGTCCCACTTCTCTATTGGCTACGTGCTACCACGTGGCACTCAACCACTGGCCTTGAAATGCCTTTCACATTCGACTCAACGCTGGCCGTGTGTCTTTCTCTTATACCGCCGGTTCCACCTTGGCGGGCCCACGACTTTCTTCTAAGACCACATGTCCCTAGATACGTTACCATCCATCACGACACATGGACGATTCTCGTTCACTTTCGCTATTTCGCAGGGTATAAAGAATGAGCATCTTACCCCTTCGAAATAGCGCGGGCAGTAAGATCATTTTTTAGTTGATCGGCTTTTAACCATCTGAATAGGCTTCGGGAGGGGTGGGCCCTCTGACTCACTTTGAACACTTGGGGTACAGTCATCTTCAGAGCTGACATGTCACTTTTTTATTTGCTGAGAGAAAGCACTGGGCTCCGATTAATTCTTGACCCCTGTATCTGCCATGTCATCTCCTAACCTGTGACGTGACTCACCTCTGGGACCCGCCTTTTAACCTTTAATCCTGACTTGCTGACTGTTGTAGCTTATGCTACGTGCCGCCATTTTACTCGCCCTCATTGACCAGCTAGACCACCTAGTTGGCATGCCATGTCATTTTTGCAACTTCACTGGTTTTAAACTACGTGCAACTTTGCTTAGCGAAATAGCGAAAGCCGTAGATCCATCCATGAGATGCACACTACTTACTGGGCTTGACAACTTTAGGAGCAATACACATAAGGCATAAATTTTTTGTGATTAATTAACATGACCGCCTAGGCAAATGACAAGGGGGGACACTTCCTACGATCCCATGACCCATTACTTAAGTGGATAAAGTAACGAAAGAATAAAAACCAGAGGGTTTTAAACAGACATCAGGCGATTTAGAATAAAAAAACCCTAAACCCTTAAGGCCTAAAACAGAGCTGAAGCATTTGAAAATGCGCCTTACTCAAAATTTCAAAAAACCATAGCCAATTATGGGAAAAGAAAAGCCCATTTTTAATCAGTGATAACATGCTCTATTTTTCTCCCGCACTGAGACCTACAAGAAAATATTAGTGGGATGATGTGCTATAACAAAGACCTCACGCGCTACAAGACAGACCCAATGTGCTGAACAGTAAGTAGGATGCGCTAGGCTGTTAACTAGATGCATTAGGGAATGCTTCCCACGCGCTGATTCTTACTTCCCGCGTACTTGCAAAAGGGGTTAAATTCAAAAATCGATTTGATATATGGGGTCGTGCCCCACGGTGGGTGCCAGAAATGTATGTGGCAAAAGTGGGTCGATAGAACTTAAAATGTGAAAAATGAAGCCTAAGGAGCCTTGCTCACACACCCACAAGACTTCTTGGTGCAAGCTATGGAGTCATGAAGTATGAATTAGCTTCCCAAGGTTGGTTCCATGGTTCTTTATCTCACAAGGTCCCTCAAACCAATGTCTTTTCTCTCAGATCACTGAGCAAAGTGGTTTAGGGATGACAAATGCAAGAACGAGGGATGCTTTGGTTGATTTTAAGATGAAATGCATCCTAAACTATGCATGATCCTATAAATGCAATAAACTAGATTATAAGATGACAAGATTAGTAGCAAGACTATCCTAGCATGATATACTGGTCTATGATTAAGTTAAATGACAAAGAAAATACTCTATACATGCATATTTAGATTAATTCCTATTGAAAAGAGAGGCTAAATGATGAGCACAAATGATATATTAAAGCTTGGATGGATTTTAGTATAAGTATGATGCTAAAGACTTGGATGATTAAAATGGAGGATGGAGAGCTCTATTTATAGCAAAAATAGGGCAATGAATGGCCAGGATTGAAAGAGGTAATCAAGGGTTGAGTTTGAAAGTTGGGAATCCATGTTCACAATTTTCACCAATGAAATGGTGACAAATGTCAACATAAGGTTGGGTTGAGAAGAGATGTAAGAAGCATTAAATGCTTGAGAAGACCTCATGGTTAGCTTAGGGGGTGATGGTTATGGTTAAATTAGGATTACCCATTGTATAAAGGTTTTATCCAAAGGATAAACTCTTGTGCAAAGGATTAAGGATAACCATGGTCAAAGCAATAAATGCTTGATGAGACCTTTGGGTTACATGGAGGTTGAGTTTAGGGAAATTCTTTAATCATGCTAGAGGGTTGAGTTAACCATTAATGGTTTGGGAGACTTTCAAAGTTAAGTGGTTGAAGCCTTTAAGGGTTTTCAAAGGCTTTGAGGGTTTGAGAAGTGACTTCCCCTTGCTTAGGGATGTGACAAAGTTTAGGAAATGGGTTAGGTTAATTTAGAAGTGATTAGAAGAGTCTAGAAGGGGTTAGGAATAGGGTTTAGGAAGCAAGTGGGAGATGTAGGATTTTGCAAGTGGATGGAGGGATAATATGATTTAATTGAATAAAATGAATTTAATTCAATTGGGTTGCAATTGGGGAAATTAAATAAATTAGATTTATTCAATTTAGGATAAACTATTTAATTAAATTTGAATATAATTAAAAAGTGGATAGGGGATTTAATTGAATAAAATGATTTATCCTATTAAATGGTAAAAGAGGTCTAGTGAATTTAATTAAATAAATGGAGTAATTTACTTAATTAAATAGAGGAATGTGAGTAATTCAATTAAATTGGATTTAATTAAATAGAGAAATGAACATAAGATATTCAGTTAGGAATATGGCCATTTTTATACGTCTACAAACCTTAATGCTAATTGTAACCTTGATCCCAAACTTTATTCTATAATTTTAACACTAAACCTAACCCTAATCTAATGATGTAATGCATTAATTAAATTTCCTCTAGAAAGTTATTAAAAGGTAGCTATCAAACATAACATAAAATTGAATTAAAAATGCATTTTTTTGAATATCTAAAATTAAATATAATATATTTATGTATGTGCCAATTAAATTAAATAGTATGCTCCCCATGGTCTTGAGTTCGAGTCCCCGACTATGTTAACTCTATGTGTGTTTCTACCTTGTGAGCAGGTCGTACACACTGGGGGATTAGTCTTGCTTCGGCGAGGACACCTCCAGATTCCACGATAGTGAATATATAAAGAGGGTATTGTAAAAAATGGTTGCGGTCGCTTCCTACCCAGTGGGTGTTTCAAACCTTGCGTCTTCTGCTCATGCTCCTTCCTCTGCGATTTGTGGCATCTTTGGGTCATCGGTTGTTGCTGGGGGCTTTGGGAATGTGGGTTTGGATGCAGAGCTTGCTGCGGCCGCCCCCATTTTGAAGGGGATTTCTTCCCGTTCTACTCTGCCTCTTGGGGGCAGCCGCCCATATGCTGGGGTCTTGAAGAAGGTTGCTTCGGTTGCTGAGCCTTTTCCTTTTTGTAGGTCCATTACCCTTTCTCTAGAGGAGGATACTGTGGCCGAGATTGATCATGCTGCTCATGGTCTCATTTGTAGATTTAGGGGTTTTTGGCCCAGCCTTCTGGAACTTCATGTGTGGATTTCCAAGCACTGGGAGCTCCTCATTTCTAGTATAATTCATATTTTCCCTTTAGCTAAATGGTTTTTTATAGAAAAATTTGACATTGTTGAGGACAAAAATTGTATTCTGTGTGATCATTTCTTCAGTTGGGATGACCATTTTGTGTTAATAATTAAACCTTGGCACAAATATTTCAATCCCTCTTCTGAAACTTTCAATAAGATGCCTCTATGGGTTAGAATCCCTAACCTCCCACTTCATCTTTGGGTGGATTGAGGAAGTGAGTGAGGCTCTTGGGGACTTCCTGATGTTCGATTCTGATTCCTTTAATATTCTCCATTCTACCTATGCTCGCATCTTGGTGGACATTGATGTGTCTAAGGGATTGCTTGCAGAGATTAAACTTATGTCTCCTAAGGGCCATTGAATTCAGCCTTTGGACTATGAAGGGATTCCCTTCAGGTGTAGAAGGTGCTTTAAAATGGGTCATGTTGCTGCCAAATGTGATCTTGGTGTTACTAAGAAACACTCTGTGTCTTGGTAGAACTGTGCTTCAACTCAACATTATTCTGTTGTGAAGAATTCTTCACATCGAATTTTTTTCTAGGTGGTTACTCAAGATAGCCCGACTGCCACAACGGTCCCGTTGACGGATGGGGTGACTTCCCCCATGGTGGGTGGCTCTATTTCCTTGCAGCTTGAGGTGGTTGCTGGGGGTTGTGGGTTGCCGACTGGTGTTTCTTCTATTGAAGTTGTCCCTCCCATTTCCGTTAGGAAGGAAGGTGATGTTGGTGGTTCTTTGGTTACTGGATCTGCCTCGGTTGCTAGATCTGACCAGTTTGCTTGGGTTGTTCCTGTCTCTGGGGAGATTGCTGGTGCGGTCCCTTTGCTTGTTTCGGTTACCAGGGCAGTTTCTGGCTCTAGCCTTGCTGGTCCTGTTGGAGCTGTGTTGTATGCTGGTCACTCCATGGTTGCTAGGTTTCCAGCACTAGATTCTTTGGAGTGGCAAGATGAGGCTCCTAAAGTTGAAGATGACTGGATTAAGGTCAAAGGCACACATTCTAAGCGGTCCTCGCCTTCTTTTGACATGACCCTTCGATCCCACAAGAAGGGTTCCATAGGGATATCCTAAGTTTGGGGGGTTGTCTTTACCCTTGTGGGTAGCTGGAACTTTCTTTGATTTATTCTCTCTACTGCCCGTTGTTTGTTATGGTCTACCTGCAGTTGGGTTTTTCTTTTGAGACAACTTTTCTCTTTGGGGTCTCTACCCTTTCTTTGTTTTGTTTCGTTCTATTTTGTGAACTTGATTGAATATCTCATGTGGTGGGTTGCAGGAGCCCCTTTTAAAACCTATTTTGTATAGGGTTTGGGTCCGTTAAAAACTTGTTTTTGCTTAATAAATTTTTTTCTAATGTGTACTCAATGATTTTTTATTCTTTTAAAAAAAAGTGATTTCTTTTATAGAAGTTATTAAAGATAGCCATCAAACATTAAAATTAAACTTAAATTAAAGATATATTTTTAAAAATATTTAAAATTAAAGATAATATCTCCATGCACGTCCCAATTAAATTAGATAAAATAATTCTAAAGTTCAACAAAATTAGCTTTTTTAAGGCAATATCTATTGCTTGAACAGTATAATGAATAACTAACTAATGTGTAATTAATGAAAGTTTATTTTATTTTAAAGAAAAATAATTTTCTTTAAATAAATTTATTAAAGATAGTCATATAACATAAAATTTAAATTTGAGTCAAATATATGTTTTTAAAAAATATCTAAAATTAGAGATAATATCTCTATGCATGTCCTAATAAAATTAAATAGCGCAATTTTGAAGTTCAACAAAATTAATTAAAAAATTATTTATAAGGCAATTTCTATTAATTAAGTAGTACAATGAATAAATGTAAATAAAAAATTTGAAACAAGGTAGTGAGCCTAATCGTCTTTCATAATTTGAAATTTGTTGGTCATGATTTATTTTCTTCAATTGTCATCCATGAAATAAGAATAAAGAGTAACAAATGAATCCATGATTAAAGTGGTCAAGACTTTATATTAAAGTAATATCATGGATTTGAAAATTGACGATTCTAGTAAATTATATTACCAATTGCAATATCTGATATGAGTTAGAGATTTTATCTTTATTGTTCATTTAGAATTATCCTTTGAATTTCATTTTTCAAAAGAAATCATCCAGAGATTAACTTTACCCTCAAATATATATGCTTGAATTTGTCCCCTATATCACCCAACTTATAAAAAGCCTCATTGGCCTTTTCTTCAAGAGTACGATATTGAAAAAAGGCCACTACTGTCACAAAAACATCATCCTGCTATAGTTTACAAAATTTAGTACTCGTAAAAAAAGAATAATCCTATTTGAAGAAGCTACATTCTTATTTAAAAAATTAAGATCAAAATCAAACCTATTCTTCCAAGATATAAATATGATTCAAATAACCTGGACAATTGTAAAAAAATATTTCAAAAATTATTTTATGTGGATTTCATTGTCATTTGTTTATGTTTAATAATTTATTTTTTCAAATAAAAGAAACTGAAGATATTTAAAAATTCTAAACACATACCTTGATCTTTGTTTCACAACAAATATCCAATTTATGTACTCTTAAGAAAACATCACCTCTGATTTGGGTTTCCCAAACCCATGACACAAAGCAACACCCTGACAAATTATAAATAAGAAAAACTTGCAAATTATGCAACATATACTTTCTCTTCTTGTTAAGAGTAATATTAATAAGGAAAGCTTGTAATTTTCAT
The DNA here is from genome assembly GCF_030272615.1 of Cryptomeria japonica. Taxonomy (NCBI): domain Eukaryota; kingdom Viridiplantae; phylum Streptophyta; class Pinopsida; order Cupressales; family Cupressaceae; genus Cryptomeria; species Cryptomeria japonica. The sequence continues at coordinate 328,979,330 of NC_081415.1, forward strand.
AAAATAATTTCCTACACTACTGCAAGCTAACTAGACTAAGTATAAGATGATTGGATCAGGCACTACCTATTGGATTAGTTATTTAATTTAATGTAAGTTATTTAATTTAATTTAGTTTACTTGTTAAAATATTTTATTTAATTTTTAACTCTTAAATAAATAAATTTTAATTAGCTTATTTTTTCTCTTTTCTATATTTAAAATAAAATTATGATATTTTTTTTAATGTATCAAATTATGAAATCAACAAACTTAGAGTTTCGATTATTCAATTCTCAAGCTTAAATAACCAATATTTTAGTTTTTTAATTTAATTTAATTCTAGTCAATTAATTTAATTTAATTTAATTCTTAAATTTTAATTATCTTATTTTTTTCTCTTAATTCTATATTAAAAATAAAAGTATGATATTCCTAAAACTCGATGCATTGTGTGAAGGAAAAATGCGACCGTTGCGACGCTATTCCATGCGCTCTAGGGTTTCTGTTGATTTTCGCAGCAACGTTGCAGGCTCCCATTGGCAATTACAGTCTTCTAGTTTGGTGGCACCTATCATCAACGCTTGGTGAGATAATGGGTGAGTTTCCAGGTGATTTGCATCTGCTCCTGCCATGCGTGAAGCTTAGCTTGGCGTTGATGGTGCTTGGTAGGGAGGTGGTACTAGTTCTGCTTCTTGGCTGAAAGAGAGCAACTAGGTCGAGAGGCAATGCCAAATGGGCTCACATATGAATGTGGAGAGTAAGGGTGTGGAGAGAAAGGGTGTTTTTGGTGCAAAAGTCAATGGGTGAGAGGGCTCCAAAGGAAAGATTTTGCCCCTTTCGTAGGGCGATCAAGTAGTTAAAAGGCCATCAATGAGTTTTGATGCAGAAACCATTGAAGACGTGAAGGAGAATGAACTTTATTTTGCTGAGATGGGCTTGATTGGACAATTCCAAGGGTTTTGGCCAAGTTTGGTAGAATTACACAAGTAGATCATGGAATGTTGGAACTCCATTTTGGATGGGGATGTGCAGATTTATCCTGGAACCTAAAGTTTTTTTGTGGTGGTTTTTGACAATGAGCAAGATGAAAAGAGAATCCTTTGTGAGTATCTTTGGATTTGGGAGAAGAAATACATTCTTTTGTTAAAACCGCGGTATCCAGCTTTCAACCTTGCCACAAACTCTTTTGACAAAATCCCTTTATGGGTAAGGTTGCCTAATTTGCCGTTGCAGTTTCATTTTGAATCTTGTTTCCAATGTATGGGAAACACTTTAGGGAAATATTTGGGAGTGGATGAGGGTTCTATAAATTACTTGCATACCGCCTATGTAAGAATTTTAGTTGATATGGATTTTAAATATTCCTCTTGCTAAGCTGTCTTTGAAATTGGCAAATGAGATTTGGGTGTAGCTGGTTGATTATGAAAATATTCCCTTTAGGTACAAAAGATGCTATCAGACTGTTCACGTGGCAACTAATTGTGCTAAGCGAAAATTGAATACAATAGCTACTTGGTGGAGGGAGGTTTCTCCCCACTATTACTCGATGGAAAAGGAGGTTGTTTCCACTTAGCATGAGGGAAAAGACAAAGAAGTTGCTATAATTCCTAAGGGAGAACTGATTCAGGCCGCTACAAGAAAGGAGGCTGATAAATCAGTGAAGGGCAATATGAGCAAGGTCTCATCATTTTCTAAATATATAGGGAAATTGATGTCTATTGACAGGAACAATGCTCTTGTTGGTTGTTGATCTGTTGAGATTATAGATGGTAGTCATGGGGAAACCACTTTGTGTGGTGGGGTGGTGGGGGAAGGTAAGGAATCTTCATCATGTGAGTTTGTTGGTATGTCTCAAGGTGATATTGTAGAGGGAGATGTGTGGATAGAGGTGCAGAGAAAGAGGAATTAAAAAACAATGAAGGAAAGAGCTTTTAACCAACTTATTTGCACCCAAGATCCAAGTGGAGTTAAGTAGATGTCTAGTTGTTTGACCTATTGATGGGTATTTGATCTATGGTGATTTGTGGAATGGGGAGGTGGCTCCTTGGTTGTAGCCCTTCTTGGTTCAGGCCAGGCTTAAAATTCAAATTATTAATAAAATAACTTTTACTGATATTTTTTAAAAAAAATTTATGATATTCCTTTTAATGTATCAATCCATGAAATCAACAAACTTAGTCTCTCGATATTTTAACATGAGTTTAAATGACCAATATTTTACTTATTTAATTTAATTTAAGTTACTTAATTTAATTTTTTTATTCTTAAATTTTAATTAGCCTATTTTTTTTCTTAATTCTATATTAAAAATAAAATTATCATATTCCTTTTAATGTATTAAACCATGAAATAAACAAACTTAGAGTGCTGAATTTTTTTACTTGAGTTTAAATGACCAATACTTTAGTTATTTAATTTAATTTTATAATTCTTAAATTTTAATTAGTTCATTTTCTCTCTTAATTGTATATTAAAAATAATGATATTATTTTTAATTATGTATCAAACCATTAATTCAACAAACTTAAAGTCTGGATATTTCAACTCGAGTTTAAATGATAGTGACCACACTTCATTTAAGTTATTTAATTTAATTCAATTTATTTAATTTAATTTCTTTGCCACTCACAAATAGGTCAAATTAAATGCCTTTATTTTTTATTAACACATGTTTTAACATCCGTATGTGAGTGTAATATGTCTTTGACATAATTATTTAATTAATATTAAAAAAATAATAATAATTGAATAATTTAAAAATATTTAATCAAGTATATGAGAGAAGAAATAGAAAAGGAGAAACAAATAACTAATTTAATTCATGTGCATGTGGTAAATAAATAAAATAATAATTTTATCTATTACTACAAGAAATATCCTTAGAAAATGAATAATTGACTCAATTGCTCTTCTTGACCTTCGCGTAATGGTAGTATGTTGTTCTGAAAACCTGTAGCATGATCGCATGAAATCTCAAAGAATATGGTTTAAATTGATAGATGATCAAAGTTGCTTTTATAGATTTTTTTGATATCGATCAACAATGGAGATTTGATTAGAAGATTTGATGATCAATGGTTGAGGTTTGATGAGATGATTCGATTGAGATAATTACGTGGTTAACTAATTGAATGATTGAGACAAACAAAAATGATTTATTAGTTAAGAGGTTGATTAGTTCGTTGAACTCAAAGGGAGTGTGAGTTGAAGAGGTGGAAGTGAAGACTTAAATTACTATTAAATAATAAAGTAATAGTTATTGAGCATGTGAAAGGAATTAGAAAAAAATTAAATAAATATATTATTTAATTTATGTGCATGAGAGAGAAATAAATAAAATAAAGATTTAAATTTATTTTAGAAGAATTTGTTTTTGAAACGTGAATAATTAAAAAAATTAAATAATTAATTTAATTATAAAAGATTTAGTTAACTAATTAAATAATTAGAATAATGATGTAGGTGACTCTCCTAACACACCTAAAACACATGTTGTTTTACACTATATGAGGGTTACTTCACCCAAGGTTCATGTATAAGATAACAAATAAGTTTCATAGGAATTGCAAGAATAGAAATAACCGAGTTCCTATTACTTCAATATAAAGAAACATAAATATTTAGAAATTGAATGCTTAGCGGGTAAGTGCAAGAAGTTTTTTTTTTGGGCAAAAGGCCAAAGCCTAAAATATTATATATAATATATAAAAATATTGTTTACATATAAGATATAAGAAAGCCAAAAAGAAGAGAATTCCGTCAACCCTCAACTTACAATGAGAAGAAAACTAGTGCTATACACCCCATATAGATGTTGACACAAGAAAGCCAAAAAAAGGGAGTTCTATCAACCCTCGACATACAGAAAGAAGAAAACCATAGCTATAGCCCATATTACAATCCAAAACATACTATTAGAAGAAGATCTTCACAAAAAACTAGAAAGATACAACAATACTGATTTTTTTTTCCCATTGGAAGATTCTTTAGAAGATGGTAAATCTGAAGGAAGAGGAAAAGAGGATGGGTACCCATGAGGATCAATTTTGGCATGATCAAGAAGTTCACAAGTGGCATCAAACTTGAAAAATGTAGTGGAGAACAAAGGCCCACCAATGGTATTCCTGTATGTATGTATCCATGAAGGAAATGGACCCGCTGAATCTGCTTTGAGACCATTGATAATAGAAATGAGAATTGACCTTGAGATTGATTTTTCCAATAAGTCATTCTTGGCAAGAAGTTGAGTCCACTTAGAGTGGAAGTTTTACACTTAGTCAAATTTCGTAAATCACACGAAGCACAACAAAAATGAATTGGGATCTCGGTTCGCTTTGGGATCTCGGGTCGACAAACGAATTAGGATCCCATAGGCTACAAGATCCCAAGCCTAAAATTTAGAAACGAGTTCCTGTTTAGTGATAATTGGGATCTCGTTTTAAATGAATCAAGATCCTGATTCGAAAAACTATTTTTTTTTTAAAATCAGGATCCTAGTCATTTTACCTACTTGAGATCATGATTCAAAGAGCATTCAGCCGCCTGCCAACCCCTCTAGGTAGGCTTTTTTTCCTATTTTATTTTTTATGTATATTTTTTTTCAATTTTAAAAAAAAAATTGTTGTTTTGTTTAGGTTTTGGGTATGTGCAGGATCATGGTGTTGCAAAATAGGCCCTTAAGTGGCAATGAAATTTCAGAAAATCAGAGTTATGCAACTTGACATGAAAATTTGAATAAGTTGTGAACATTATTTTTAAAATATGTAAGAAGCGAATATATAGAAAATTGAATGTAGTTTCTAAGCTACTAGTTGTTTTTTGGAAAAAAAAAATCCTATTTGATGAAAATTTCAAATTTCAATGCAATGGTACTAAAATTTTAGGAAAAAAATAAGAAGTAGACGTATGTCTGACCACCCTAATCACAATCAAATCTTAATATTTTTTTATAATATTTATAATATAATTATTAGACTCATGTCCGGATGTGACACATTTTTTTTTAAATTTTTTTTTATAAATTAAATAATTATTTATGAATTTTTTACTACAAGCTTTTCAGAAATTCAGAAACTCCTACGTCTGACCACCTTAACTTGGTCAAAACCTTATGAAATTTAATTTTTTTTGATTTTTCGCTATAGTAGACGAAGCATAGGATGTGACACATGTTTCGGTTTCAAAAAATGTTATACCGTTTGAAAGTTATGAGTGTTTTTCAATCAGTATATCAATCAGGACTATTGTCAGAATTCAATTAGAAAATAAATAATAATAATTTATTAAAGTCAAAATAAGACAAGCCTTATATTGTTGGAAAGCTGGGAACGTCCTTTAAAAACCCTTTTCGTTTTATCAATTTTGGTTACAAAAAAAGTTGTCAGCCACCAGTGTAAAATCTTGAAAATCAAGGAATACTGAAAAACACGTTTTTTCAGTTGACTTTCCAGGCTTGTCACTTCCAAGCCAAATACCAAAGCAATCCCGAGCCAAAATTTGAAATTTGAAAATTTGACTACAAAAATTTGTGGTCCCCAAATAATTTCCCGTTGCTGCCATTTATTTGGTAAACTGCCACATGGCAGAAATCCGATATCCGATTAAATCAGATATCGGATTTTATTAGTCATATTTTAGAGAGAGAGAGAGAGAGAGAGAGAGAGAGAGAGAGAGAGAGAGAGAGAGAGAGAGAGAGAGAGAGAGAGAGAGAGAGAGAGAGAGAGAGAGAGAGAGAGAGAGAGAGAGAGAGAGAGAGATATGACCCCTAACGACACAATTTGGTGTCTTAAGGGGTCCTATGGTGTCATTAAGGGTTATATGGTGTCTTAAGGGGTCATATGGTGTCCCATGAACCCTTATGACCTCTTAGGACACCATATGACCCCTAATGACACCATATTGGGTCGCTTTGGGTCATATTGTGTCCTAAGGGGTCCTATGGTGTCCCAAGACACCATATGACCCCTATGGACACCATACAACCCCTAACGACACCATAGGACCCCTTAAGACACCAAATCATGTTGTTAGGGGTCATATTGTGTCCTACGACCCTGTAAGACACAATATGACCCCTAATGACATGATTTGGTGTCTTAAGGGGTCCTATGGTGTCATTAGGGGTCATACGATGTCCATAGGGGTCATATGGTGTCTTGGGACACCATATGACCCCTTATGACACAATATAACCCAAAGCGACCCAATACGGTGTCATTAGGGGTAATATGGTGTTCTAACAGGTCATAAGGGTTCATGGGACACCATATGACCCCTATGGACACCATAGGACCCCTAACAACACCATAGGACCCCTTAAGACATCAAACCATGTCGTTAGAGGTCGTATGGTGTCCTAAGGGGTCATATTGTGTCCTAAGAGTTCCTATGGTGTCCCAAGACACCATATGACCCCTATGGACACCATACGACCCCCAACAACACCATAGGACGCCTTAAGACAACAAATCATGTCGTTAGGGGTCATATTATGTCCTACGACCCCGTAAGACACAATATGACCCCTAACGACATGATTTGGTGTCTTAAGGGGTCCTATGGTGTCGTTAGGGGTTATACGGTGTCCATAGGGGTCATATGGTGTCTTGGGACACCATAGGACCCCTTATGACACAATATGACCCCTTTTCCCTACAATATGACCCAAAGTGACCCAATATGGTGTCATTAGGGGTCATATGGTGTCCTAAGAGGTCATAAGGGTTCATGGGACACTATATGACCCCTATGGACACCATAGGACCCCTAACGACACCATAGGACCCCTTAAGACAACAAATCATGTCGTTAGGGGTCATATTGTGTCTTACAGGGTCGTAGGACACAATATGACCCCTAATGACATGATTTGGTGTCTTAAGGGGTCCTATGGTGTCGTTAGGGGTCTTATGGTGTCCATAGGGGTCATATAGTGTCCCATGAACCCTTATGACCTCTTAGGACACCATATGACCTCTAATGACACCATATTGGGTTGCTTTGGGTCATATTGTGTCATAAGGGGTCCTATGGTGTCCCAAGACACCATATGACCCCTATGGACACCGTATGACCCCTAACGACACCATAGGACCCCTTAAGACACCAAATCATGTTGTTAGGGGTCATATTGTGTCTTACAAGGTCGTAGGACACAATATGACCCCTAACGACATGATTTGGTGTCCTAAGGGGTCCTATGGTGTCGTTAAGGGTCGTATGGTGTCCATAGGGGTCATATGGTGTCTTGGGACACCATAGGACCCCTTAGGACACAATATGACTCCTTAGGACACCATACGACCCCTAATTACATGATTTGGTGTCTTAAGGGGTCCTATGGTGTTGTTAGGGGTCCTATGGTGTCCATAGGGGTCATATGGTGTCCCATGAACCCTTATGACCTCTTAGGACACCATATGACCCCTAATGACACCATATTGGGTTGCTTTGGGTCATATTGTTGGTGAAAAGGGTCATATTGTGTCATAAGGGGTCCTATGGTGTCCCAAGAAACCATATGACCCATATGGACACTGTATGACCCCTAATGACACTATAGGACCCCTTAAGACACCAAATCATATCGTTAGGGGTCATATTGTGTCTTACGGGGTTGTAGGACACAATATGACCCCTAACAACATGATTTGGTGTCTTATGGGGTCCTATGGTGTCGTTAGGGGTCGTATGGTGTCCATAGGGGTCATATGGTGTCCCATGAACCCTTATGAACCCTTATGGACACCATACGACCCCTAACGACACCATAGGACCCCTTAAGACACCAAATCATGTTGTTAGGGGTCATATTATGTTGTACGACTCTGTAAGACACAATATGACCCCTAGCAACATGATTTGGTGTCTTAAGTGGTCCTATGGTGTCGTTAGGGGTCATACGGTGTCAATAGGGGTCATATGGTGTCTTGGGACACCATAGGACCCCTTATGACACAATATGAACCCTTTTTCCTACAATATGACCCAAAGTGACCCAATATGGTGTCATTAGGGGTCATATGGTGTCCTAAGAGGTCATAAGGGTTCATGAGACACCATATGATCCCTATGGACACCATACGACCCCTAAAGACACCATAGGACCCCTTAAGACACCAAATCATGTCATTAGGGGTCATATTGTGTCTTACGGGGTCGTAGGATACAATATGACCCCTAACAACATGATTTGGTGTCTTAAGGGGTGCTATGGTGTCGTTAGGGGTCATATGCTGTCCACGGGGGTCATAAGGGTTCATGGGACACCATATGACCCCTATGGACATCATACGACCCCTAATGACATGATTTGGTGTCTTAAGGGGTCCTATGGTGTCGTTAGGGGTCGTATGGTGTCCATAGGGGTCATATGGTGTCCCATGAACCATTATGACCTCTTAGGACACCATATGACCCCTAATGACACCATATTGGGTCGCTTTGGGTCATATTGTAGGGAAAAGGGGTCATATTGTATCATAAGGGGTCCTATGGTGTCTCGAGTCACCATATGACCCCTATGGACACCATACAACGACACCATAGGACCCCTTAAGACACCAAATCATATCGTTAGGGGTCATATTGTGTCTTACGGGGTCGTAGGACACAATATGACCCCTAACGACATGATTTGGTGTCTTAAGGGGTCCTATGGTATCGTTAGGGGTCATATGGTGTCCATAGGGGTCATATGGTGTCCCATGAACCCTTATGAGCTCTTAGAACACCATATGACCCCTAATGACACCATATTGGGTCGCTTTGGGTCATATTGTAGGGAAAAGGGGTCATATTGTTTCATAAGGGGTCCTATGGTGTCCCAAGACACCATATGACCCCTATGGACACCATATGACCCCTAACGACACCATAGGACCCCTTAAGACACCAAATCATGTCGTTAGGGTTCATATTTTGTCTTACGGGGTTGTAGGACACAATATGACCCCTAACGACATGATTTGGTGTCTTAAGGGGTCCTATGGTGTCGTTAGGGGCCGTATGGTGTCCATAGGGGTCATATCGTGTCCCATGAACCCTTATGACCTCTTAGGACACCATATGATCCCTAATGACACCATATTGGGTCACTTTGGGTCATATTGTAGGGAAAAGGGGTCATATGTGTCATAAGGGGTCCTATGGTGTCCCAAGACACCATATGACCCCTAACGACACCATAGGACCCCTTAAGACACCAAATCATGTCGTTAGGGGTCATAGGGTGTCCATAGGGGTCTCTCTCTCTCTCTCTCTCTCTCTCTCTCTCTCTCTCTCTCTTTCTCCATCGCTCCCTCTCCTTCTCTCTTTCTCTCTCTCACTCTCTCCTTCCTTCTCTCTCTCTCTCTCTCTCTCTAAAATATGACTAATAAAATTTGATATCTGATTTATTCGGATATCGAATTTCTGCAATGTGGCAGATTACAAAATAAATGGCGGGCAACGGGAATTTTTTTGGGGACCACAAATTTTTGTATTAAAATCGGATATCGGATAAAATCCGATATCCGATTTTATCCGATATCCGATTTTTGTACAAAAAACCGAGAAAAAAAGGGTTTGTGGGCCATTATGTAGATTCCAACGACCAACAGTCTGCATATATTCTATTTTCTGTCAAGGATCATGGGTTTTCAAATAGCTAGAGACAAATTTGTGCTTTTGGGATATTCTTAAAGTGAAAACTTACACTGTCAATCACAAAGGAGCATGTGTGGAGGGAAATGGGGAGTAGTAGTCATTGGAAGTCTAAACACAAAAGAAAACTTTCAAATGACCAAATTGAAGTGTATAGAGAAAGAGATAGAGAATGTCATAGGAGGAGAAGACAAGGTATGTTAAATATTGCTAATGTTACTTCAATTGAAGAGGAAATTGAATTTGAAAATGTGCCACAAGTTATTGAAAATGAAAATATAGATTTTGAAAGTGAAAATATTGAAAATTTTGAAAATGTTGAAAGTGATAATGAAAATGCTCAACATGTTGAAAATTTTGACATAGGAGGTGAAAATGTGGAAAACTTTAACATTGAAGGTGGAATTGCTCAACCAAGTGAACCATATGTAACACCTAATTACTTTAGAAATGAAGACCCTCTCATGGATGAAAGACAAATTCCAAATCCAAGACCTTCAAGAACCCCAAAATGGTTTTTTGAAATCGATGAGAACATTATTGTGAATCTTGAAGGCAAGAGGTCAACAAGAATCATTCGGTTGTGGGCTACACAAATTTTCAACCAAAATTTTAGCAATAAGACATTGACCGAGAAATGCCAACTCTTTGTTCAATTGCTAAAGATGATAAATATGAGACCATTGCTAAAAAAATTGAAGATTCATATGAACAAGAAGATGGAGAGAAATTCTATTATTGCAAAAAATCTATTTGACGCTCTGAATTCTATTGGAAAGAATACCGGAGACAGAGATAAGAGAGCCGCTCAAAGAGTGATTACAACCTCCTTAGTAAGCCATAAATTGAGGAAGGCTCATCAAATGAGACAAACTTGTGTTGATTTTAACATAAACCGTAAAACTTTGGATAGAGCACTTGCACGAAGATAAAGACTTGACGATCCACTTCAACAAGATACATGGGAATTTGGTGGGAGGCTTCCACGTGTTGATAGAAAGTTGACCGACAATGTGAAGGAAGAGATTCAACAATTTTGGCACTCTAATTCTAGAGTGTCACCCAATGTAAATGATGTTTTGAAATTAAGAATCGGCAACCAAGACCGCACACCGCATCCCAAACATTTCTTGGAATCAAGCCAAACAATGTTGTACAATTTTTTTTGTGAATTACATCCAACTTTTCAAATATCACAAAGGGCCTTTGAATCTTTGAAACCATTTTATTTTGTTCCTCTTAAGATTCACAATACCTATTGTTGCAAGTACCATGTGGAGTTTTCAATGTACCATGAACTTTTATGTCATATTCGTTCTACGATGCATACTAATGAGATGTTGCAGGAGTGTGGTGCAATGCTATTTCTGAGATCATCAAGAGATTTGCAAGATCTATTTTTATGCCCTAGAGATGATGGCTGCTATTTCTATAGAAATGATTGTTTGAATGAAAAGTGCTTAGAATGCAGTGGGTTGTCAAAGTTTGTTTCATGTTTTCATGAGGGCAGCGAACACGAGTTTGGAAATAATTATGTTGAGAAAAAAAGATACGAGACAGTGAAATATACTTTGAAGAGTGGAGTTGAAGGTTCTAGATGCGAATTAGTCTCAAGAGAAGTAAGTATTGCTGATTTTATTTTTGATTTTAAGGAAAATATTTTCTACAAGTATGCAAGGCACACCCATAGGTCTTAGTGGTTGGATCAACAGTTCAGGATGTGTAAGAACTCTTTCCTGATTGGCACTATTGTATTGGTGGTTGATTTTGCAGAGAACTATACATTGCAACCACAAAATGAGGTACAGTCTCAGTACTACAATTTATTCTAGATTGCTATTTTTGTTCACATTACATATAGACATGCTCCTGATAGTACAAAAGAGGATAGGAAGATAATCAGGGAGTATCATTTTTATATGAGTGATGATAGATCACACTCCTCCGAGTATGTGCAACATTCTTTTGAGATTTTTTTTGAGTTCTTGCATGAGAAAGATATTGCAATTAACCGACATATAATATGGTCAGATAACTGTACGGGTCAATTCAAGAATGCCCGTATGTTTTATTGGTTGAGTAGAATGCATGTGGAGAGGTGTATACCTCATATTTGGTGTTTTTTTGAGGCGGGGCATGTGAAGGGAGAGCATGATGGAGCAGGTGCATGTTTGAAGAGAGCTATAGTTAAGGAGCAATTGAGGATTTTAGGTGCAAATTTCTCTGATGCACGTTCTATTGTTGATTGGTGTAGTTCAACATTGTCACATGGAGGTACTCTTGATTCAACAGTGAGAAAATTCTTTTGGTTGGTTGAGGAGGGAACAGTGGGAGATAGATTGGATTGTCAAACAAATAAAGATTCTTCAAAGATGCATTCATTTCTCAGCTCAGATGCAAGTACATGGACCATTTGGACATGAGAGTTGGCTTGTTTTTGTCAGAGTTGTGTTCGGTGTGATTGGGATCAATGCCAGTGAAGTGAGTGGGTTGATACATGGGTTCCCCACTATCTAACTCCTTTATCTCAAACAATATCCTTGTCAAACAATGACATGGAAAGTTCACTTGAGTATGATCGTCTATTAGATCTTGTACAACCAGGACATGTTTTTGCAGTTGTTGTACCGCAAGGGAATGAAGAGAGATCAGAATATTGGTTGGCACGATGTGTACAGGAAAAATAAAAGCTAACACAACCAATGACAGATGATGATGGGTTCACATATCCTACAAGTTCAGCTGTTGTTGTGGGAACTTGGTTGCGAACATACATGATTAGAAAGAATGGTATACTTGCATTTGAAGACTATGAGAGACACAAAACCATTATAATGTATTCACACCTTATTATAGCTACAAATGTCAAGTTGTTGAAGCATCAAGCAAAACCAAAGACCAAAGAGCTATGGATAGTGACTACTGTTGATCATGAAGCAATACTGGATACTCTTAAGCAAAGAGATGACCCTTCAAGAACACTTGAGTAGTAGGTCTTTAATGGTGCCTTATTTTTTTATCATGCATTTCATTTCAAACAATGATCATTAAACCTTAATGTTCAAGTTTGTTACATGTATATTAAGGATGTGTTCAAAATGTAGGTCTATTGATGAACATTTTTTTTTGGCAACACGGTTTTTGCATGCACATAGCGAGTACACTCGATATAATTGGAAGGGACGTATTTTTGCAACACGACTTATTATCATGCATTTGATGAGCTTTACAATTTTTGTTATTAGACAACACTATTTGATATTTTTTATGATATAATTATCGCATAACCTTTATGCTCATGAAGGTCTTTTTTGATGATATACAACAGTATCACATTATGATTTTTGCATCAACATAGTGGGTTCTGTTGATATAATTTAAAGGGACGTATTTTTATGGTATATAATCCCACCTTTTCATTTATTATCATGCATTTCAGTTGAAGTGATTATCATAAATCCTTTATGTTCATCCATGCATTTTATGTGTAGACTAACAATTCTTAAAAATACAGGTTCATGCTAGATCATTCATTGTTGACAAGACCCTCTCTTGGTGATGGTACATATTCCTTTGTGCATTAATGAGATTAAATTGTGGGTCTTGTCGTCGTTTATTATCATGAAGATGATTCAAATGCATGTGGCCAGGAAACATCTGCAGTGGATCAAATTGTCATGACAGATGATCTATTGAATCAAACATTTTACATTGATAGTCAGGTAAATAGGTTAATGTTGGGCCTTCAACATCAACACCTACTAGTCAAGGTGGTCATCGAACTTTCACTCAGGTAACCTTGTCTATTTTTATTTATTAATGGTTTATAAAATAAAGTCAGTTAGATTTTGGCAATTGAATAACATTGTTTCATTTTTAGACGCTGACATCAGATGCACCTAATATTCTCTCCATAATGGAGCATGGTGTTCTCTAGCAGTAGCATCTTTGATGCTTTTGACAGTAGTATGAGTCAGATTAGTAAATTTCTAATTTGATGCTTCCCATAGGGCTTTGCAACTTCAGATTGTGAGTGTGCCCCTGTTACAAATGAATTGTACTTTAATTGACATAGATGGTCTATGATGGCTTTTTTGTAAGACAATATGGTTTTCTTACATATATTGTACTTTAATCAACACATAACAATATCCAAATGGTGGTTGGCATGAGCTTGAATATGGTAAGTTGTATGCATCTTGAAGTTGAATATGATATGTTGTATACATCTTGAAGTTGAAATTTGATTAGACTTTGTCAGCATTTGATGAATCATAAATGTCATTTCATTATTAATCTTGTGAGTGTGAGGTGTAGGAATAAATATCAATTAATTTGAAAGTCATGGATGGTTGTCCTGATATGATAACCACCAGATGGTTGTGCCTTATGAAGAAAAACTGAACATATAATAACTAATTGAGAACATCAATTCAAATCCATAATATGGAGGATGCTAATAACAAATCTTTGTATATTTATTTTTTCTAATAATGAAATAGGTACAACTGTATTGAGATAAAATGAAGCTTTTCTCTCATATGAAGATGTCACATTGGCAAATTGGTCTTTATTATAATACACAAGACATAAGTAAAATCAAAACGCTCTCATCAAATCCTTCCAGATTCTATGTTAACTTGTGACTCATTAGTGTATGTTGGGAGAGGGAAGAGTGTGTGGCTTCAAGGTACAGTTTTGGACTTGAACCATATTGCATAAATCTCAAGGCTTCAACTTGATTATCATTAAAGGTTTTTGATTGTTTACAAAATATCCCTTCATATCCCTTCATGGATGTCACATGCGTAGGGTATGACCCCGAGCGTTGGATTGAGTGAGGGGGCAAAATAGGAGCATGCGTAGGGTAATAATGCCTGACTAGACATGTTGGAGCCAAATAGTTCATCATTGCAATGAGCAGAACAAGAAATCAGCCACGCGACAACATTCCATTGAGTGAGACTGATGATTTTTTTGCCAACCGAAAAATTGCTGCCCTAATAAAACCGTAGGGCAACTTGAAAAACCAAGATAGGATTTTGTAGGGACCTATCTCATGGCCCCGTAGGTTCAAATAGATCATTCACAGGTGCCACAGATTCTGAGTTAGGGCCCGTCAAAGTTTGACAATTTTGAGCACTTAGGGTGCTCAAGGGACGACGCCGGTAGGGTATGACCCCGAGCGTCGGATTGAGTGGGGGGGAAAAATAGGAGCATGCATAGGGTAATAATACCTGACTGGACATGTCAGAGCCGACAGTTCATCATTGCAACGAGCAGAACGAGAAATCGGCCACGCGACAACATTCCATTGAGTGAGACTGACGATTTTTTTGCCAACCAAAAAATTGCTGCCCTAATAAAACCGTAGGGTAACTTAAAAAACCAAGTTAGGCTTTTGTAGGGACCCCTCTCGTGGCCCTGTAGGTTCAAACAAATCATTTGCAGGTGCCACGGATTCTGAGTTAGGGCCCGTCAAATTTTGATAATTTTGAGCACTTAGGGCGCTCAAGGGACGATGCCGGTAGGGTATGACCCCGAGCGTCGGATCGAGTGGGGGGGAAAAATAGGAGCATGTGTAGGGTAATAATGCCTAAATAGACATGTTAGAGCTGATGATTCATCATTGCAATGAGCAGAACGAGAAATCAACCATGCAACAACATTCCATTGAGTGAGACTGACGATTTTTTTGCCAACCAAAAAATTGTTGCCCTAATAAAACCGTAGGGCAACTTGAAAAATCGAGATAGAATTTTGTAGGGACCCCTCTCGTGGCCCCATAGGTTCAAACAGATTGTTTTCAAGTGCCACGGATTCTGAGTTAGGGCCCGTCAAAGTTTGACAATTTTGAGCACTTAGGGCGCTCAAGGGACGATGCTGGTAGGGTATGACCCCGAGCATCGGATTGAGTGGGGGGGAAAAATAGGAGCATGAGTAGGGTAATAATGCCTAACTGGACATTTTGGAGCTGACGGTTCATCATTGCAATGAGCATGACAATAAATCGGCCACACGACAACATTCCATTGAGTGAGATTGATGATTTTTTCGCCAACCGAAAAATTGCTGCCCTAATAAAACCCCAAGCGTTCGACCGAGGTGGGGGGAAAAATAGGACCATGCATAGGGTAATAATGAATTGTATCAAGTGTTGTTCATTCATTATATTGTTCATTGAATGAATTGTATTGTGTTGTTGATTAAATGAATTGTATTGTATTGTTCATTAAATGAATTATATTGTTCATTATAAAAACAACAGTTACGATGAAATGAAATGAATTGTATTGTTCATTAAATAGCCATTATTAGCCATTGTTAATTATTGGAATGAAGATTAAATATTTCCATGATAACACCACGCACAGATGAGCAACAATTTATATGATCGAATATCAACTTCTGTATATATAAAAATGTCGAATGATTACAAATGTATGTCCATACACAAATATGGCATAAATACCAACTGAAACAAAATGTATGTCTAAATACGTGAATGTATGTCCATATACAAAATATACATGCCAACTAGACATGTAAGCATCCCAAAACTATCTATAACATCCTAAGCTGCTGATGGATCATCAAAATCGATCCTCTTCGCTGCACTGCTCGACTCTGAAGGATCCTGCACAAGGAAAACAAACCATGATTAATATTAGTTATATTTTATAATTCACATTCAAAAAGTTAACATAAAAATGAACTATAATTAAAATATTCATGTTTACCTCATCTCCACGTTTTCTCTTCAGCTTTGCAGGACTCTTGATGTATGTCTTTGGTAGAGGAGGTATGTTTTGAATATTTTGATACACAACCTACATATGTTCAGAACCATGACATTGATACAAGTTAGCATATAATTGTCACTGATAATAACAAATTATATCTACTAATCAAATAATAAAATAAACACACATCTACTCAAGGCATCTCTTCTTCTTCTTCAGGTATACTAGGTGCAGTCATCAAGGATGTGAAGCCAAGAGTTCTCTGTATATATACACAACAAGTATATGAAACTATCAATCTATGTCTAGACATGTATAATCACTATAAGTTATTTAAACTATTCATTCAATCATATTTGCATTCAATTACCTTTCCCTTGTCTCCAATTGCACTACCAGATCCTAAATCACACTGCACTGCACTCGTGCTACTTGTGCCCTACAAGAGTAAAATAAGATATACATGCAAGTTACTACATAATCTAATTAATACAAATATAAATGATGAGCATGTATGTACAATAAAATATAAATGACTAGGTGCAATAATATATGTACCGTCAAGCTATCAAGGCCAAATGAAATGGCCGACAAGGTGCCCTCCTAAATCTGTCTCAACTCATCCTTGACCATCAACTGTTAAATAGACCATGTAAATAAAAATTAGTACTTAATATTATCTAATTTATTAATATTTAATTAAAATATAACATGAACTGTGAAAACACAAATCTTACCAATACATCATCAATGTATGATGATGGTGCCTCCTCGAGTCTAGCATGTGAGGACTCCCCAGGGTATCCTCCAGTCTGTGTAATAACATCTAGTGCATCATGCATCTCATGCACCTCATAATCTGCACTAACCACAGGAGGATCAATGGGTTGTCCAACTGGACCAAAGCATACGTGCCCACACATGACACAACTATGGGGCACACATATGTGTGGAGCCGAGGATGACGTGTCACCGACACCGGATGCACCGCTACCATCAAGAGTAGGCTGAGCTACTGATGCAGCCTGAGAAACCAAAAGGCTTCTCAAAGAGTGAATAGCCGATATGGTCCGTGAAGCCACCTCACAAATGATATCAGGATGCTGAATTGCAGGTGGGGGATCAACAGGAGGAGGGGGGACATATGGGCCCTAGACTACTCTGACTACACTAGGTCTATTTTGGGGCATACCTAAACCTACACCCTGGAAAGGTTGGGTGTCAAAGTAGTTCACATGTTTGCGTAAAACAAACTCATCAAACAATTTTTTTATGAAATAGAAGGGGATATCAAGATTGTTGTTGGGTGGTTTGTCGAAAACCATCCACCAACGATCCCAAAAGTTTTTCACAATCCCATCATTTGTGCACCATTTGATAGAAAGTTTTATTTTTTTGGGATCTACAGGCTGACGAATATGAGGATTGACAAACAATGAGGCTATTTCGGCTTTGGATATCTCAAGATCCTTGATATCCTTATACGACAAGCCATCTGCATATTTTTCCTTCATAGAATCTCACCACAAAAGGGCGGCATTGTGCTCCTCAGTCATGGTTTCCATACTTTTTATGATCGACGTGAGAGGATCAAACAATGGGTGTAGACGAGGGATCCTACGATATACTTCTGCAATCCCCCTCAATTCATTCAAATTTTGTGCAATCAAATCTTGAATTGAGGTGGGGTTTGGCAAATGAGGGTTTGGTTGTTGTAGTTGTGGTTGTGGTTGGTCAGTGTTTTCATTGTTATCCCCCATTTTTAACCTAATTGAATGTAAACAATTAAATTTAGTTAACAAATTTAAACAATTAGGTATTTGATTTAAAAAAACCTAGTTTTCATGAAAAAACCATATTTTCAATGAAAAATCAAATAAACATTAACAAAAAATACAAAAAATGAATGAAAATGATTCAAAACGAAAAAATTCTTACCTCTAAATCTATTTTTTTGCAATTTTTTGTCAAAACACCGGATATCGGATGGAGCAGATATCGGATTTTGATGAATTCGCGCGACCTGTGAGTTAAAAATGACTCACGGGACTGTCACTGTCGAAATATAAGTCTCAAAAAATCGGATATCCAATTTTCTCGGATATCCGATTTCTATACTTAAATTATTTTTAAATAACATATATAATATAATAATATATTATATAATATATTATTATATTATATAATACGTATTGTATTATATTATATATATTATAATATATAATATAATATAATATGTAGGATTTTGCCAAGATCAAGGGCACAATGAAAAGCATAAAAAGAGAGACAATAGAATGACAAGAACAAAACTATATTCTCATCAATATGCAAATAATCAACTGGATTAACCAATACAATGAATATAGGCTTGCTTATATAGGCAAGGCCATATGGATGCATGAGCACACAATTATGACATGTGGCTCAATGAGAAACAAGGGTAGGTAAGAAATACTAGGGGTAGGTAGGAGAAATAATATAATATTCCACAAGAGGTGGATGACCCACCGAATGTGGAGTGTAATAGCAAAATAAGACCACAAAAGGTGGAATTTCTCCTACAAGCTCTATCCCTATGTGCACACTTCCCTAAGTGTCTCAAATCTAAACTACAAAGAGATGCATTATCCTAAGTTAACTTAAGTGAAGTGTAATAATATCCAAAATGAATATTTATTTACACCAACACCCCCCCTTAAGTGCAACTTAGGGGAATGAAGACTCAAGTCAACAATGCAAGATGGGTCCCAGCTACTAGGCCATGATAGGTACCAATGTACAATATGCAAGCAAAACCATGCAATGCAATCTCTCACAAACAGAGAAAGGGAGAAAACCCAGTGGGAAAAAAAATCCCCCCCAAAAGAGAGATGAAAGTACAAAAGACTCTCAAAGAAGAAGGACAAAACCTCAAAGAGGAAAAAGTCCCCCCCATAAGAGAGGAAGGAGAAGTCAGCTGACCCCCCCTAATGACACATCCCGCACCCCCAAGAGAGCTCGCAACTGCTGGAACTTACTCTCGGTGAAAGGTTTGGTGAATATGTCAGCAACCTACTCCGCTGTAGGACAATACTGCAAATCAATGACTTGCTCCTGAATGAGCTCTTGGATATAGTGCATATGAATCTCGATGTGTTTGGTCCACTGGTGCTGGACCGGGTTCTTTGAGATTGCAATAGCACTCTGATTGTCGCAATGTAGAACTGTCGGCCGTGGAGTGGTGAATCCAAACTCTGTGAGAATCTGCTGGAGCCAAATGGTCTCAGTCACTGCATTAACAATGCCTTGATACTCAACCTCGATCAAAGAGAGAGCAATAGCATGTTGCTTCTTGCTCTGCCAAGAAATGGGGCCTGAACCAAGGTGAAAACTGTAACCAGAAGTAGACTTACGATCATCAAGATCGCCAGCCCAATCGGAGTCTATGTAACCAACCAAGTGAAGTCCTGTGCTTGCTGCATAGTGAATCCCATAGTGATGTGTACCCTGGATGTAATGAAGGATACATTTGGTGGCTTTCCAATGAAGCTCATGTGGTTCCTGCATGAAGTGGGAAACCATGCCAACTGTAAATGAAATATCAGGGCGTGTATGAGTCAAGTAGATGAGACTACCCACAAGCTGACGATATAAGGTGGCATCAATTGGTGGAGAAGAACACTGAGCCTCAAGCTTGACTCCTGAAAGAAAGGGAGTCGGGGCAGGCTTACAATCAGCCATATGAAAGCATGCAAGTAGATCAAGAGCATACTTGGGCTATGATAGTGTAATCCGGGAAGGTGACTGCGAAATCTCTATCCCAAGAAAGTAGTGCAGAAGACCCAAGTCAGTCATAGCAAATCTGTCATGCAAAGCAGATTTGACCCTGCTAATGATGGATGAAGTACTCCCTGTAATGATCAAGTCATCAACATAGAGCACAAGTATCAAGTGAGAGTCATCTTGTCGCAAAATGTAGACATTCGGATTGGAATGACACCTGGTGAACCCTGCGGAGAGAAGAAAGGAATCCATCTTGGCATACCAAGCTTTGGGGGCCTGCTTAAGGCCATAGAGAGATTTCCTTAGTCTGCAAACCAAGGAAGTATCCTGGATGAAACCCTATGGCTGATCCATATAAATCTCCTCATCAAGATCACCATGAAGAAAAGCACTCTTCACATCCATCTGATGTATAGCCCAACCATGAGCTGCAGCAATAGCAAGTGTCAAACGAATGGAGTTCATCTTGGCTACGGGTGCAAAGGTCTCAGTATAGTCAACACCTGCAACTTGAGAGAAACCTTTCGCAACAAGCCGAGCCTTATACTTATCCACACTACCATCCATTGCAAACTTGGTCTGATAGATCCACTTACATTGAACCATCTTTCTCCCCTTAGGGAGATGGACTAAATCCCATGTGTTGTTCCTCATCAAAGAACTATACTCTTCCTCCATAGCTTGGTCCCACTCAGGAACCCCTGATGCTTCCCTAAATGTTTGTGGATCGAAAGCGGTAGCAATGAATGCATGTGGTAGATCTTGATGCTATGATCGAGTTCTCCGTGTATTTGAAGGATCCCCAACAAGAGAACCCGCGGACTCAAGTGTCTATTGAGCCCAACAAGGTCTAGGTGGAGGTGGAGAATGAGGCTCTTCAACTGCAAGTGGACCCTACGGAGGTGTAACCCTGCGAGTCGGAGTTGAAGGAGTCTCATCATCTGAATCACTAACATCACTATCCACAATGGAGGAAGGTGGAGGAGGTAGAGAGGCTAAGCTAGGAGAGCTTTCCTCAAAGTGAACACTCCTCTCAATGAACACCTCATGTGTCTCAGGATCCATCAATCTATATGCCTTAACACCCTCAGGATATAAAACAAATATGCAAGGCCGAATCTGAGGTTCCAATGCCTTGCGTTTCTGTAGAGGTATGCGAGCCCATGCTGGACACCCAAAGACTCTGAAATGTCTCACAATCAGTTTCCTACCAGCCCAAGCCTCAAAAGGAGTAATACCTTGCAAAGCTTTGTGAGGAACCCGATTCTAGATGTGTGTGGCACAACTGATAGCCTTTGCCCAAAAGGCGGGATCAAGAGAACGTGCATGTATCATACATCTAGCCATTTCTTTGAGAGTTCTATTCTTGCATTCTACAAACCTGTTTTGCTGTGGAGTGTATGCGACAGAATGCTGAAGATCAATCCCCTCAAATGTACAAAAATCCTCAAGTCTTTTGTTCACATATTCCCTTCCATTATCTATGCGAAGAATCTTGACCACTTTCCCTGATTGCATCTCCACACAAGTCTTGAAGTCCTGAAATCTGTCAAATACTTCACTCTTATGAATAAGAAAGTAGACCCAAGTGAAACAGGAGTAGTCATCAATGAAGGTGAGGACATAGCGGGCCTTACTAAATGAAGGTGCTGGAAATGGACCTGCTACATCGCTATGAACAAGTTGAAGAACTTCCAAAGCTCTCCAAGCTTTCCCCTTATCAAACTTCTCCTCCAGATGCTTGCCCATGGAACAACCTGAACATACACCCTCTAAAAAACTGATTCGAGGTAGACCTGTGACCATGTCTTTAGTGCTGAGCTGCTGAAGATAGCGGTAGTTGAGGTGACCAAACCGCTCATGCCATAGCTTACTTTCTGAATTTGAATGAGTAAGCAAGGCCCTAGAAGGTGAAATTGGCACAAAGTGGGAGAATGAATAAAGTCTTGAGTTGTCATTGACTTGTCCCACTACTACCAAGGCATCATCATCAAGTTCCTTTACCACAACTAAATCTGGTGTAAACTCAACCTTTTCCCCATTCCCATAGTGAGTGATTTGGTAGATAGAGAGAAGGTTCGTAGACAAGTTAGGAACATAGAGAACATTCTCAAATGTTCCATCATCCATGTCAACTAAACCTTTTCCTTCAACCTCTACTTGTGTATCATCACCTATGTAAATGTGAGGTACTTTAGATGGCTCCAATGAAGAAAACCGCTCCTTTGTAGAACCCATGTGATATGAAGCACTCGAGTCAAGTATCCATTGTTGTGAAGAACCTGTTGTAGCCACAAATGCTTGCCCTTTTCCCTTAGAATGTGAGGAAGAGGAAGGAGATGAATCCTTCTTTGTGTAGGCGGATGGCAAGTTGATGTTGTTTTTCTTAAGAAGATTAGTTAACTCATCAACTTGCTTTGCGTGGCATCGATGCTCATCATGACCATACTTCTTGCAATATGCACAAGTTGGTTTATCCTTCTTAGGTGGTGTCCCCTTCTTGGAAGAGGATGAAAAATTTCCTTGTGATGGAGAGGATGATTGTCCTTTTTCCTGTTGTGGCTTAGACTTGGATTGCTTCTTCTTCTTGTTAGAATCTTTGCCTTGACTTCCTTGATTCCCTTGATTAGCCACCAAAGCCTTGGACTTTGAAGACTTGAGAAGGCCCATGTTCAACAACTTAGATTGTTCCAATATCAACATTTCTGTGAAAGCATCAAATGAAGGCATAACATAGGAACTCCCCACTGTTAAATGATGAGTTTGGAAACTAGACACAAATGCTGCATATTCTGGTGCAAGCTTGTGCAACAAGTTGAATATCAACTGAGCATCCTTTTTATCAATTCCACAATCCTTAAGCTTTGCTCTTAGTTCATTTGCTTTGGTAACATAATCTTGGATTGTATCAAAACTCTTGGGATCCAAGTTGGTGAGCTCATTGTTAATCTTGTAACATCTGATTTCATCAACTTGACCATACAATTTCTGAAACATATCCCAAGCCTCTTTGATTGTTGTACACTTCTCAATGTGAAAAATGAGGTCATCTGATACATACTTGTGCAAAGTTCTAAGAGCCATGCAATTCTTTGTGAGCCATTCTAACTGAGCATTAGGATCAGGTGGTGCTGCTATTGTTCCATCTATGTAATGCATGAGACCCTTTTCCATTAATTTACTCCATACTTTAATTTTCCATGATGCATAATTATGTGGAGTTAAAGGTGGAAATTTATGAGGACTCATTGCAAAAAAAATGAAAGAGCACAAAGAGAGGCACAATCACACAAGAAACCCCCCCAAATTCACTCAATCAAAGAACCCCCCCAAAAGTGATGATTTGGCACTTTATACTTAGTGCGTATACAATGGGCCACTTGCAAAAAATGGCAAAGTGGGCTTCTGATTACAATTTTACAACTACCTCAATAAGGCCAAAAGAGACTCAAACTAATAATGCAAGAGATCTAAACTAAGATCCAAGCACTTTACAAGTACCTAATAGGCCAAATAAGACCAATATATGAAAGTATAATTTCCACCCAAAATCTCTGAAATATGATCATAGATTATGAAATTAGACAAAAAAACATGCACTTTAAAAAAAAAACGGCACCTAAAAAGGAGGTTGTATGAGCTCAAATGAGGCCTTTGAAGTTGCAGAATTCAGGATTGGATAGGTACAATTGAGAGAATCTGAAAATTTCGAAAAACCTATTCACCAAAATCAGAAAATAACCACACCACTGTGAAGATCATGAAATTTTAGCCCATTTCAAAAAAAATTGCACCAAAAAAGGAGCAAAAATGAGCAAGATATGGCCTTTCAAAGTTGAACTGCAAAACTGAAAAGCTCAATGAAGAGGGGGTCAAAAAATTTCAAAAGTCTGTTGATGTGGCGCTGATGTCAAAAAATGACGAGCTTAAATTTGACGGCTGTATGACCGTCGTGAAAACTTCACCTCCCTGTTGACTGGGCATCTGTACCGTACGGACTGTTGATGTGGCGCAGTGATTGGACTGCTGATGTGGTGGTGACTAGGCGTACGGTTGTTGACCGCGGGCCAGTGGCCGCCTGCCACGTGGCGAGCGCGGGTCCGTCGGTTTAGAGGACCGGCGGCGGGAGGGAAGCGTCGCCGGGAGAAGGAGTTACCGGTGGGCCAAGAGCTGAGGGGGCCGACGACGGGAGCGGGGTTGCCGGCAGAGTTTCTGGGTGGTCGACGGTGTGTCTGGGCGGCCGACAGGAGGTCTGGGTGGCCGACAGGAGGTGTACGGCAGCGGCGGCGGGCCCTGACAGTGTAGGTATGACCCTGCAACCTGCAACTTACAGGGTACTGCGGGGTACGGGGGGTCTGCGGACCCCCAAAAAACAACAAAAAATATATATTTTTTTGATTTTTTCCAAATTTTTTTGATCGCTTTTTTTTCTGAATTTTTTTTTTTGATTTTCAGAAAATATTAAAAAATTTCGAAATCCATACAATAATAGCCAAAATGGGCAAAAAAAATTTTCTCACCAAAATAGGTCGACTTTATAGTCGAAATTCATGGAAACGACCTCCCAGATTCAATGGTGATGTCCAAATCACTGTAAGCCGCCCCCAAAAAATTAAGATCCCCAAATCTAAAAATAGAAGCCTCCAAAATGTCTGCAAAAAGCTAATCAATGAAGCCCCAACAGCTCTGATACCATGTAGGATTTTGCCAAGATCAAGGGCATAATGAAAAGCATAAAAAGAGAGACAATAGAATGACAAGAACAAAACTGTATTCTCATCAATATGCAAATGATCAATTGGATTAACCAATACAATGAATATAGGCCTGCTTATATAGGCAAGGCCATATGGATGTATGAGCACACAATTATGACATGTGGCTCAATGAAAAACAAGGGTAGGTAAGAAATACTAGGGGTAGGTAGGAGAAACAATATAATATTCCACAAGAGGTGGATGACCCACCGAATGTGGAGTGTAACAGCAAAATAAGACCACAAAAGGTGGAATTTCTCCTACAAGCTCTATCCCTATGTGCACACTTCCCTAAGTGTCTCAAATCCAAACTACGAAGAGATGCATTATCCTAAGTTAACTTAAGTGAAGTGTAATAATATCCAAAATGAATATTTATTTACACCAACATAATATAATATAATATAATATTGTATTATATAATACGTATTGTATTATATTATATATATTATAATATATAATATAATACAATACAATATTATATATATTATAATATATAATATAATATAATATAGTATTGTATTATATTATATATAATATAATATAGTATTGTATTATATTATATATAATATAATACAATATTGTATTATATTATATAATATATAATACAATATTGTATTATATTATATAATATATAATATAATATAATATAATATTATATTATATTATATATTATTATAATATAATATAATATAATATAATAATATATTATATAATACGTATTATATATTATATATAATGTAATATGTAACATATAATATATTTTTTAAATTAAAATTACAAATAAAAATTGGATATCCGAGAAAATCGGATATCCGATTTGCATAGGTAATTACCAGGCCAAGGTGTACTGACACCCAGGCCAAGCAAAAAGTCAACACGGATTTTCGCATTTTTAGGCGAGTGAGGAAGACTATTTTTTTCACATCGCCTCTTTTTGGCCCCCCCTTGATCCTGCACTAACCCTTTTATTAAAAAAATTAAGTTTAGGTTTTAATAATAAAGCAATTTAGAGTTTTACGTTTAGTCATGTTTATATATTGTAAAATAATTTGTTTTGTATAATCAACAAACATGAAAATGGATACAAAAATGAAAACGAAAACGAAAAATGAAAATGAAAATGAAAACAAAAACCAAAAACCAAAAAGAAAATGAAATTCAAACCCAAACCACAAGTATAGAAGAGGAAAACGAAAACAAAAGTCAAAACCAAAACCCATATTAGATAGGACACCTTGACATCCTTTTGAATAAGACTCCTTGACATTCTCAATTATGACCCAGGCTTCAATTTTGATACTCGATATGTACTTAACAATTAGACATATAAGTATGATAAAAACCCCTTAAGCTCTTTGAATGTGTACTTTCAACATTTGGGATTAGGACCTCTAGTTCAATTAGGACAATCCTTAAGATTTCAATTTATCTAATCACATTTCAAACTCCCCTTAAGCCATCCTATAATGACCCCCTTAAGACACATGAACTAGATCTTAACCTAGGTTAAGCCTTTCCATTCTAAGATGGTACCTGACACGTTATAGGCTTAAGCTTTCATAGGACCCCTTAAGACATGTTAATTATCACATGACCCCTTAAGACATTAATTATCAACTGACCCCTTATACTCTCAATGTACATGTACTTGACATTCAGGATCTCATTAGGACCTCTAGCCAAAATAGGACGCCTTAAGACATGATGCATTATCACACATGACTATCCCTTAAAACATTCATTATCACACATGACCCCTTAACACATGTTAATTATCATATGACCCCTTATACTTTAAATGCACATGTACTTGACATTCAAGATCTTAAGACCTCTCTAAGTTGAAAAAGGACCCCTTAAGACTGATAAAATTATAAGGCATTGAGAGGGGGGGGTGGGGGGGTGAATCAGTGCAAGCAAAAACAATATAAATCTGATCACCACTTTAACCAATTTGAAAATCAATATGCAAGCAAGAAATATAACCACATAAACAAACACCCAATAAAGCATGCAACTCATAACACAATGATTTTCATGTGGAAACCCAAATGTGAAAAACCACGGTGGGAGTAATACCCACAAAGATCAACTATCTGCAGTATAGAGATCTGACCGATTAAGGTCTTACAATCACCCTGTTAGGGGTACACCCGGTTAAGAGTGTCTTAGCCCAATTAAGAGCTATTACAATAAGGCCTGTTAGGACCAACCCTGTTAGGAGCTACCCAGCTATGGGATTTCAAAAAAAAAGCTAATGTGTCACTTGGTTAGAAGATTTAAACCTTCAGACTTGTGAGGATCCTACCGCACCCTATTAGGAGTGACCTTGTTAGAGGATTTTATCTTGCTGCAAATGTTAGGGAACAACAAGTGACTGATATGCCATTAGCACCTCTGTGCCTGATTAGATCCACTTCAGTTTTGCTTCTAACACTGACTAAACATCAATACAGAGCTTCACCTCATACAGAGCAATTATATTCTCATTCTAGATCCTTCGTCTCATACAACATCACACAATATTCATCTTTTTATAAACAACTCTGCTAAGTTGGCTAGTACCCTTGGAACAATTTCCTAGGTGCAGTGTATCTGGACAATCTTGCACATTGAGATTTACTCATGTTGGCCACACACAATATAACTCAAAAATAAAACATTATGTCTACTGGTTTATCGATCTAAGTAACTCTGCTCTACCGGTTAACTGTTCTTCCTGACTGACTGCTCAGTACATTATAACTTGCTCCAAACCTTGAATTTGCTAATGCGGTTCCGGTCATAGAATTCTGCCAATGTCATGAACATACCTTCCAAACCACAACACTTAACTCTTCACCGATCATTCGTACCATTCGCTTGAACATAGCACTGTTCCTGTATACCGATTTGCTGTCCTGTTTTCTAGTTCACTGTTTAACTGCTTCCACTACCGGTTAGGCTTTACCGGGTGGACTAAATGTCTCAGATGATTGAAAAAACATGGTTGCCATCAATGAAAACACAAAAAAATTCATCAATCAACCTATTACAACAAAATCATCATCAAGCCAACAATCTCCCCCTTTGGCATTGATGGCAACACTTAGGAATTTTTTTGTCTAAGTGTCACATTACAAAAATGATGACTCAACTAACTCAAATACATAACAAGACTCCCCCTTAGCAATTGCATATTACAATACAAAATTTTGACTGACCAATACTACTCCCCCTTTGACAACAATGACAAAGGTAAGAAAATACATGAAAAATATGAGTACAATATATCAAAATTTGCATTACCAAAATAGATAGGAGTTCAAAAGTTTACAATATATACATTTTGTGAAAAATATTTGCAAAATTAGACTTCAAAACTTTCAGATCATTTTCCCAAGTCTCCAAAAGAGTAGATGTAATCTCTATATGTGTTCGGATCTGGTATGCAAGTTCCTCCATAGCATCAAGTGTGCTCATCTCCGGTGTAGTCAAAATTGCCTCAGTCTCCTTGTAGCCTCTCTGCAAAATTTGTAACTTGGGGACTAAGTGAGTCTGTAACTCCTACAGTGACGATGTCCTCTTTACTTGCGCTGCCTGATATGCCTTAAGCTTCTGCTGTATGCAAATAACTGCTCTACCAAAAATGGTTGCTGAATCATTTAAGGGGTTAAATGATTCACTCAAAACTTTTAGCTCCTACTGCTTTTCCTTCTTCTTCTTATCAATATCATTCAAAAATAACAAAAGGTTGCAAATAGTAGATAGTGTTTTACCTCTGATCTGCAATGATTCCTTAATCTGGTCCAAGTTCATCACAAGACCTACTCTATCTCTATCAATATCCTTCATCAATTGTTCAATTCTCCTCTTTTCATATTCATTTTCCACATTCTTAATTGCAGGTTATTCAAGGCTCTTCATCTGCTCACCTCCTGATGTAACCAAATGTTCTAGTTTGTCAATAGGTGTAGGAAGATTGTCAACATCAGTCTTTGGTAGTATACTGGAAGTATATCTATTGCACTTTGAATAGTTTGAGCTTCTTTTTTTTCTGATTTCATAATCTTTTTCTGTGCCCTAGATTGCATAGCAGATGCAATCTCCATCAGCTCAGTAGGACTCAACATATCCATATTGATCGGTCCTTAAATACTCACAGTGTCATCATCCTCATCATCATCAATTATCTTCTTTGATGTCAGTGACCGGGGTGTCACTTTGTGCTCATGCTTCTCTTTCTCCATTTCTTCTTCCTTCTGCATCTCTACATCCTTCTTTGGTGCTTTCTTTTCTACATTCTCCTATGTTTTCTCTTCATCTTTCTCCTCTTCCTTTTTCTTGTCCTTCACTGGTGGTGTAGTGGTTTATACATCTTCTGCTTGTGTAATCATCAGTGGCTCTTGTGCTTCTGCCGAATCAGTGGTTTGAGCATTATCTGTTTGGTCATTCATTGTGTAAAGCAGAAAAATCAAACCCTAGTCATTCTCCCCTCCCCAACTCCAAGGAGAGAGAAGGGAGAGTCACTAGGGTTGATGGTTTTCACTTAGGGGAGACTTTACATTCAAAAGAGGGGTTGAAACCCACAAGATCCAATCCCACGCAATACAAGATTGGATTCTAGATGAGTTTCAAGGGGTAAGATATCAAGGATACCCTCTTTTGTAAAGAATGTAGATAGAAAGATTGAACTAGGAATGCATGTAAAGTGGGAAATATTCACTTATAAACAAAGATAGGGATATGGTATGAAGCTGTGGACCTGGAATTAGCAGTAAAATGTTGAGACGGTGCTGTTCTACAAATTTGAGCAAAAGTTGATGGGACGATGGCGCCCGGCGTGCACATGGTCCTCCGAAACATCCGCGAAACGAAGGTGGATCTATTCGTCTCTGCACAAGGATTCCAGATCTTCAATTACAGCCGCATACCTGCAACCTACACATAGAAAAGAGAGGATGATTGGGGGTTTAGGGATGAGGGGTTTGCCTTTAGGTCAAACCCCGTTTTTGGAATTAACCAAGAAATGAGAATGCTGTAAATGTAAATGTTTGTAATGTAAACAAGTATTGATACCTTCTTGTAAGAATGTTTGTATTCTTACATGCGATGGTGTAATGTATGTGGTATGTTGTATGTTGTATGTGATCTCCTCTTCAATGGTTGAATCCTTGTCTTGAATGCAACACTTAGCCTTGAATGGAGACTTAGAATGCTCAATTGCTTGAAGGAATGCTTGAATGCTTGAATGTTTGAATATTGTTTCCACCTTTTTTCCATCTACCAAAATGGGAGAGTAAATGTAGTTTATATACTTGTCAATTAGGGCTGATAGACTGATTTTCCCGACCTTAGGCCGACCTAGGAAGATTATTTTCCAATTTGCAAACTTAAAGACCCGAAGCCCCATAAGAGACCGGGCCCAAAATAGGGCCAGGGACCAGGGCGCTGGGCGCCATGGTCCTGGGGGACCAGGGCACTGGGCGCCCTAGTCCTGAAGGACCAAGGCACTGGGCACCATGGTCCCACCTCCAGGGACAACGGGGTGCAAGGAGGATCAGGCCAGGGTGCTGAGAAATGCAGTTTTTGATGTCATGAACAAGTTTCGGGGTCTCCATTCAACTTCCGTGTTGCATCGCCATCGTGAAGACCCAAATGCGGTCGAAATTGCAAGTGTCGCAATTTTAAGATGCTACATTTAGCCCCCACTTTAGCGGGAGTATAAGCGTACGCTCATACTTTTGGTAAGTTACAAGGAAACAACATTGAAAGACTTTCACCACGTCAAGAAGGCAAGATGTACCAAGCCCCCAGTGGACTAAGGATCTTATGACTTCGATTGACAAAGTAAAAGGAAAGATCATGAGGGAGAACCATGATTGTTAGTAGTAAGCTTCCCTCACTATGAGTCATGCAAGAAAGATATCAAAAATTTTCAAGGCAAAGCTAAATTTGTCAAGAAATTTTCAAGTATCTTGAAAAGATATGAACGGGATGTATGCCCCCCTACGTTAAAGCAATTGTACACGCCTCACTGGGGTGATTGCTTTAAGGTAGTGATACATATAAAAATGAGAAGGGAAAGGAGCACATTATCACAAGGATTTAGCCCCCAAGTGTGAGATAAGCCCAAGGATAATAGACACAAAACACAAAGCACAAGGTGACTTCGCTTTCCTCGGGGTCAGTATGCTGTATGATAATTCATGTATATCATATGTATGTATGCATAATTGTTCTTCATTCCCCAATCAAGGAAGGTCACCTAGAAGAAGGGAACACATGTGTCTTTTGAGTCAACATGAGAGAGACCAAAAGAGATCTCAATGCTTTGCATCATCCTCAAGTAGACAACACTAAGGACAACAAATAGAAGAATGAGAGTAACACATAGAAGAAGTAACAAAAGAGAGGAGGAGAGAATCTACTATGCTAATGAACTAGTCTAGCACGTCATCTACCCCCCGATCTTGCTGATCAATATTTTGGGAAGGTAGGAAACACTCTAGAGGAGGAACATCCAACACAGCAGATGGAGCTATCACCAGATCCAAACAAGGGCTATGTTCATATCCCAAGCCACAGTGTTCTTGTCTAGGAGCTAGGATAAGTGCTTTAGAAAATGCGTTAGATAGATGGTTATCAACATCAACATATTCATACTCACTATCAGAATGAACAGGAGTAACATTTTCATCATGAATAACATTTTCATCTATATCATCATTAAGATTTATAAAAATAGGATCTTTAACTCGCACAGGATCAAGACCATCATGCATCTTATGTTTAGGAGATTTTGGCTCAATTTTCGGCTGAGGAGAAAATGGAATAATACTGACTGAAGGCATTTTTGGGGATTGCAAAATTTGAGAAGCAGCTGCCTGAGCTCTAAGACGACGCTTTCGTCGGCGTTCACGTGCAGAACGATTTCGTCTAGTCTTAGTAGGAAGATTAGGAGATTGAGGAGGAGGAATGTTCTCATCCTTTTTATTTGGGTGTTTAGGTTGTGGTCTCTTAGGTTGAACAATAGGAGAAGAGGAAGGTCTCTTCTCTCCATAAGAGGAAGGAGGAGGAACTGCTCCATATAAGGGAGGAATATTTGGTTTAGGAAGGAGACCAAGTCCATCATGACGAGGAGGTATAGGTCTACCTTTAGGAAGTTTATTAGATATAGGCATAGTCACATTCATAGGAATGGGTTGGGAATATTCTTGAGGAAAGACATTAGTTTTATCTTTCAAAGGAAGAACTTCCTTCTCAAGAATGATAGGAATGTCAAGTTTGGGTGTTCTAGGTTCACTTAGAGATAGGATCATATCTTTTTTCCACTTTTGATAAGATTTGAAAAGATGATCACTTCGCGGAGGAAGAGACTGAAATTGTTTAGGCCAAAAGTAATCAATAGGAACACTAGAAGTTCTTTCAGCTGGTTTAAAGAGACTATGATTGACAGTAAAAACTTCACCATTATGGGGAAATTTCAAACACTTGTGAATAGGAGAAGCAATAGCTTTCATGGAAGACAGCCAAGGATAGCCTAGCTTCACACAAAATTGTTTAGATGATGGAATAATAGCAAAGTCCACATCAAGGGATTTGTTATGGACCTCAATAGGTAATGTAATAGAACCAATTGCAGGAGAAGAAAATGCATCAAATAGTTTCACAACCACATTTGTTTCGTCATAGATCACTTGATTCAATTGCAAAGTAAAAAGAAATTCTTCAGTAATGACATTAACCATACAAGAAGGATCAATAAGCACTCCACGACAAGGTGTGTTCTTGACTTTTGCAACTATATATAAAGGACCATCAGGTGCCCTGATAGTTTCACTGGAATCAAAGGTGATGGAAGGTTCTTTAGGGATTTTCTGCTGCTCTACAAAGTTAATCACATTAGGAGCCATAGACACAAGATCATCAGGTGAGACAGATGAATCATTAGTATCAATGGCATTAGAGGTATGAGAAGGTAATGGATCAGTAAAAATCTGAAGATTTTGGTTAGGAGGAGCTACAGATGTGTTACCTTTATCATTCACACTGGAAACAAAGATAGTATTATTATCAATCAAATCTTGAATTTTACCCTTCAAAGCAAAACATTTTTCAGTATCATGCCCAGGATGACGATGAAATTGACAAAAAGATTTGTTATCAAAATAGGGTGAATTAATCTTTTCCGGATCTATTTTCCTGATAGGAGGAATAGTAAGCACATTTTGTTCCAATAACTTATTCATAATACTATGCAATGATTCATTCAAAGGAGTAAACTTTCTTTCTTTCTTGAAAAACTTAGAAATAGGAGGCACACCTGATGATGCATTCACATTGTTGTTGATGATGTTTTCATTGAATTTAATGGACTCTTTTTTTGGTTTAAACTTCCCAAATGGTTGTTGACTACTATCACCCTTATCACTCGGAGCCATAGGATTTGCTTGTTCCATTTGACTCACAGTCAGTTGATAATGGTGAAGAGTTGCGCACAACTGTTGGAAAGAAGTAAACTCAGAAAACAGGAGTTTTTCTCTAATGTCTTTTTGTAAATTAGAAATAAAGATTCTTTGAATATCATTGTCAGGCACTGGAAAGGAAATTTGAGCATACAAATGCTTATATCTACCAATGAAATCAGTCACTTTTTCTTTAACACCTTGTTTGCAATGCATTAAATCAATCAAAGTAACTTTAGGACTTATATTGTTTTGAAATTGTTGAATGAAAGCATTTGCAAGTTGTTCGAAAGAAGTAATAGAATAGGAAGGCAACGAGCAATACCATTGTAGGGCTTTGTCTCTTAATGTTCTAGTGAATAGTTTTGCAAGCAACCTTTGGTCATAAGCAAAATCAGTACATATTGTTTGAAATGTCTTAACATGTGTTAGAGGATCACCCTTACCATTATAAAGCTCCAAATGCGGAATTTCAACATGTTTAGGGGGAATAGCTCAGACAATGTCAAGAGAAAGTGGGCTCGCAACATCAAATGTGGGCACACTAAACTTAGATTGATTCATAGAGGCAATTTGTTGCTGTAAAGAAGAGACAGTTTGTGCAAGATTGTTAATGGTCGCTTTAGTCGAAGAGTTCATATTAGATGTGTTAGATTGTGATGGAGGTGTTATGTTATTGAAAGAAGGTAGAGAGTAAGGTGGTGGGACACTATGATAGTTAGTCATAGGAGATGATTGGAAGGGAGGAACACTACAAGGAGGAATGGAATGATTAAACGAATTTCCCCCTTGTGTCATGTTCATTTGTGGAGATGTAATAGGGACACTCATTGAAGGAATGAATGAAGAAGTTTGATTGAATGAAGGAAGAGGGTTGATTGAAGAAGAGGGATTGCCCCCATGACTGGTGATCATAGGTGGAATTTCTTGTATTGAAGTAGTTATTATGTTTGATGTAAAAGTAGGTATACTAGCAATAGGAGTTGTCAAAGGAATAGAATGATTGACTTGAGTAGGAGGTTGTGTATAACCTAAGGTTTCGGCACAACTCTTCATAGGCATCACATTCAAATCCACAATGTGTGCAATACCATGCAAAATATCAATTCCATTCTTATCACTTTGAACCATACATTTTAGACCCTCAATTAAGGAAAGAGCTTCACTATCAGGGTATTCTTGAGACATCGATTGTCGAAAATCATCAAATTGGTTATCCAATTTTGAAAGTTGTTCTACAGAAACCTCATGGATAACTTCTTCATCATTAAGAGGATTGGAGGAATTACCCATGTCCTCGTTAAAAAGGCCATTCAAATTAGGTTCCATCTCCTCAGTAATTAAACCTTGGAAAGACTTAATTCTAAGGCTTCGTCTAATGGGAATAGTGTAAGTAGGGCTTATTGTTGTAAAACTCATGCACTAAAGAAAGAGAGAAGATTTTGAATTTTAGAGGTAGCAAATTTCAATAAAACCAGCCAATCTCCTAGATTTAAGCTGTTAAATACAATCAGGACAATCTCCCGAAATTTCAGAAAAAATGTCCGGGACCGTGGCGAACGGAGTGCACACGGTCCTCGCAACTTTTTTCGAAATTTTCAGGGATGAAAGTTATGATGATTTTAAAGCTAATCTGAAAAAATTGAGTGATTTTACGATCTATAGATAGGCCAAATTAAAGTTGCAATCTCAAAATTGAACCCTACCAAGATTGTTGAAAAATGCAAAATTTGAATTTTGAAAAAGAAAGGGAAACTGAAATTTTGAATTTTATGATTTTGGATGGAATGCTAAAAGCAATGCAAGTTTTGAAATTTAAAATTTGACTCGATTTCATGCAAAATTAGAATTTGAAAGTGGAAATCAAGGTTGTTGCAATTAAACACTTAATTTCAAAAGTCACAAACTGCAAAAATTTGAATAAAGCACTGAAATTTCGAATGAACGCCAACACACTTTTCAGATTTAGGACTGTAAGAAACACAATTTTGACACAAATTTCAATTTCAACAATTTTTTGAATGATTAGAAGCCTCAATCCAAGCAATCGCTAGACCAACTTTGACTTTAATTTTGAAGGTGTTAAAATTGATAAAATCAGCCAAAATTCTGGATTTTAGCAGAAAAATACAGTAAGATCTAGCTCCCGAAATTTTGGAAAAAAATGTCGGGGACGATGGCGCTCAGGGTGCACACGGTCCTCACAACTTTTTTCCAAATTTTCAGGGATGAAAGATATTGTGATTTTATTGCGGAATCCAAAGTTGCAACCGATTTGGAGGTGTTTTGATTAGTGAAATTATCAGTCAAAGGTTGAATCAAGGAGGTCTTAAAAATTAGGGTTTTGACATTTAACCACTTAATTTTCAGAATTAAAGCACAAATATGAATTGACAATTTGCAATAGAAGGGTAGATCTGAAATAAGCATTAACAATTAAACATTTCACAAGTTTAATTACTTAAAAGAAAATTTTAGGGTTTTTATGCAATTAGCCTCTAAAATTTGCAAAAGATCAAACATGGAAATGTAATTAGGGAAGCAAATTGTTTAGATCTAACCATGAATAATCAGAATGAGAATGTTCACGTTGGGTTCACCAAAATGTAAAGCGGAAAAATTGAACCCTAGTCGTTCTCCCCTCCCCAACTCCAAGGAGAGAGAAGGGAGAGTCACTAGGGTTGATGGTTTTCACTTAGGGGAGACTTTACATTCAAAAGAGGGGTTGAAACCCACAAGATCTAATCCCACACAATGCAAGATTGGATTCTAGATGAGTTTCAAGGGGTAAGACATCAAGGATACCCTCTTTTGTAAAGAATGTAGATAGAAAGATTGAACTAGGAATGCATGTAAAGTGGGAAATATTCGCTTATAAACAAAGATAGGGATATGGTATGAAGCTGCAGACCTGGAATTAGTAGTAAAATGTCGAGACGGTGCTGTTCTGCAAATTTGAGCAAAAGTTGACGCGACGATGGCGCCCGGCGTGCACACGGTCCTCCGAAAAATCCGCGAAACGAAGGTGGATCTGTTCGTCTCTGCACAAGGATTCCAGATCTTCAATTACAGCCGCATACCTACAACCTACACACAGAAAAGAGAGGATGATTGGGGGGTTAGGGATGAGGGGTTTGCCTTTAGGTCAAACCCCGGTTTTGGAATTAACCAAGAAATGAGAATGCTGTAAATGTAAATGTTTGTAATGTAAACAAGTACTGATACCTTGTTGTAAGAATGTTTGTATTCTTACATGCGAAGGTGTAATGTATGTGGTATGTTGTATGTTGTATGTGATCTCCTCTTCAATGGTTTAATCCTTGTCTTGAATGCAACACTTAGCCTTGAATGGAGACTTAGAATGCTCAATTGCTTGAAGGAATGCTTGAATGCTTGAATATTTGAATGCTTGAATGTTTGAATATTGTTTCCGCCTTTTTTCCATCTACCAAAATGGGAGAGTAAATGTAGTTTATATACTTGTCAATTAGGGCTGATAGACTGATTTTCCCGACCTTAGGTCGACCTAGGAAGATTATTTTCCAATTTGCAAACTTAAAGACCCGAAGCCCCATAAGAGACCGGGCCCAAAATAGGGCCAGGGACCAGGGCACTGGGCGCCATGGTCCTGGGGGACCAGGGTGCTGGGCGCCCTAGTCCTGAATGACTAGGGCATTGGGCGCCATGGTCCCACCTCCAGGGACAGTGGGGTGCAAGGAGGATCAGGCCAGGGTGCTGAGAAATGCAGTTTTTGATGTCATGAACAAGTTTCGGGGTCTCCATTCAGGTTCCGTGTTGCATCGCCATCGTGAAGACCCAAATGCGGTCGAAATTGCAAGTGTCACAATTTTAAGATGCTACACATTGGTTGCTTTGTCATTTCTTCATCTGTCTTTTCTTCATCTTTCTTCTCTGCTTCTATTTTCTCTTCACCTATACCAGTTGAAGTAGCTTCCTGTAACATAGTCTCTTCATCAAGGACAATGATTGGATCTTTCTTAGTGCCTGTGTCAGCAAAAACAATCTCATCCATTATGATATCACCATATTCAAATTATTAGGGAGATCTTCTCCCTTTAATCTCTTTGGTTCCTCTTCTTCAGGAATAAGTTCTAAGAACTTCTTAAATTTTTTCTCAGTTTCAGCATGTACAGACTGAGATTCATCAACTAACAATCTTTTCAACCTTTTCTTTGTAAGAAATAATGCCCTTGTCTTAGAAATATTTTCTTGAATATCCTCCCTAGAGGCCTCCGGTTGCAAGTGCATCAATACAAACTCAATTAATTCTTTGTCCTGCTTTACAATAGTCTTCCATCTTGTTTCCAATTTATTATACAAAGAATCAGGTATTGAACCTTGCAACTCAATCAATAATTTACTATATTGGTTCATAAACCAAACAATAGTATCTTCAATTTTCATTTGCTCATCATCACCAAAACTGTTATAATGTCTCTTTACATCAGTCAAAATACCATACTTTCTTATTTTCTCCAAAATATTTTCAAGTGAAGTGAGTTTACTTACTGGTTGTTTTACGGAAATTACAGTAGGAGATCCAACCACTCCAGATTTCTTCCCACTGGCTCTTAATTCCTTTTTCTCACCTTCATAATCTGTATCTTCTTCTATGTCCTCAACAAAAGTCTCAAAAGTCCTTTGTGCTTGCTATTTCTTCCTTTTCCTATACACTTCTTTCACTTTGGGTTCTTCAGGCTTTGCTTCCTTAGGTTTTCTTCTAATTTGAATCTTAAGAGTAGGAGGGGGCTTCTCTTTCATAACTGTACTTCTTGTTTGTCTACCGGTACTGGTACTGGTTGAGGCACTAGAGGATTTAACTTTCCTTGCTTCAAAATTTGCTCTAGCCTCTGCAGTCGCCTCTTTTGTAAATCCTCATGAAACAACAAATTATTCAACCTTTTTTCTAACTTTCTTTTCAATAACCGGTTGGGCCAACTCTGAATGTACCTCAATAGATTTCTCTTTAAAGGTTCCAAACCTGGTTGCACTTGGATCTACTGGTGTAGATAGAAGATGATCAACATAGGAAATCAAAAGATAAGCTTCTACCTTACAACCCATGGGCATCACCCATGATGTCCTAGGTTCTACTGTCTCCATTTGACATGTGTCTGTATCAACCATGAAACATATATAATCTTCATACTTTTTAACTACATTCTCTGGTATCCTTTCTCTAGCATGCATTATTTTCTGGAAGTCTTTGAAATAAACCCAGATTATCTTAGTGAATTCATTATCGAGCATTTAGTATTGTTCTTTATCTGTAACATTGCTGGTGTATCCTCTGACCACTAAATATCACCGATACCGGGAAAGGAGTTCTGGAAATAGAAAAATAGACCAATGATCAACTGTCCATATTTAAACTTCTCTCTTATCCTTCTTGATTGATTCAAGGTTCAGGATCAGTTGGGCTCTCAAAGCTTCTGCAAGATCATAGTCAACATTATCCTTTAACATCCGGTAGGCTTTGTGGATTGCAGCTCCGGGAATCTTGTTCGTTCTGGCTTGAGTGATAAACCCTGTAACCAATGACCATAGATGCATACTTTATCGCTAGATCATCAATGTTATTCACAGCCATTGGACGACCATCCCATTTAGATTTAGTCAATCGGGTAACATCATCCTTCGGGATTGTTCTTAGCCTAAGAACTTCACCAGTTGCCCTTAATCTCATGACTGCATGAATAGCTTCCTTTGTAATATTATGTGGTCAATCCAACCACATAAAATGATCATGTATCCTTCTCAAAACATATTTGATATGGTCTTCTTAAAATTCATCAAGAAAATTCACAACATGATGAAAAACTTTATCGGTAACCCTTTTGAATTGATCCTTTATCACTCCTTGTTCATCACACAATGTCTAGTATTGGTTAAAGATAGAAAAGGTTCCCAAATCTTCTAGCTTGCAATGAATATAGGATCTAATATCTTTGACATGCAACACACCATAAGGTACACTGGATAAGGCTCTAGCTGGATCAGTTTCAATCGACTTATGTGAATGCCTCTTGAATCCCGGTCGAGACCTTTCAATAACATCTACAAAGTGTGGTGTATCCATTGCAAAATATCAAACACAAAATCAGATCACAAAAGAATACCTTTCAACTCCTTCACAACTAGGGTTTCTAAACCAAATGCACTTTCATCGATTCACTTCTTCACAAATATCCTCAATCCGCTATCAAATTTGCTAAGGAAATAATAAACAACTCTTCATTGCTTCAGTCGCTCTCCAAATGTGCTCTCGAGAATACAAGGTAACAAATGAAACTGTAAAACATCCTTTTATTTACCTTTTACAAACTAGATTAAATGCTATACCGGTTGAACTTACCCTATTCACCATTCAACCCTAAAACTTGTTACCAGTTGTCATAACACATCCAATATATCGATTAGATCACAAAAACTCTTCATAACATCATAATGTATCAAGATATGCAGATTTGACTTACCGTACAATCATTCAAGGTGTCCAGAAATAGATCTAACAATAAGTTCCCCCTAAGCTTTATACATAGCTTAGTTTACTGGTAAGGGATTCTCAACATTGGGTGAAGAATTAGAATCTTTTGATGCTTTCTCCTCACTTTTATTTCTCTAGATCTTGTTCATCTCAGTCCTAGTCTCTTCCACATCAACCTTCTTCTTTCCTTTCTGGTCAGTAGACTGATTAACCAGTTGGTTCATTCTTTCTCTGCAAAATTTTTTAATATGTCCCTATTTGTGACAATGAAAACAAGCCATTGTAGATGCTCTCCAGGGTCCAACATTGCCTCTGCCAGTTCTTCTTCTGCAATTCATAGCTACATGTCCATAGTTGTGATAGATTGAACAAGTCACATTTTGTCTATACTCCATTTCATAAGGACTAGATTGGTTCAAATAAGATCTCCACCAAGTAGGGTTTCTCCGGTCATTGAAAGATCTCTGCCATTCACCATTAGGTCTCTAATTCATGTAAGATCTCTTATTGTTCATTCTAGACCCGCACTCAAAAACTCTATGCCCATACTTGTTGCAATTGTAGCAATAACCATTAAAAGTGCTAGGCATATATCCATCATATGTATTAGGTCTATAACCATTAACAACACTGGATCTCCTTCTACAAACATTAGCACCATCACCTACCTTATGACAGTTAATTTTAGCAAATTGTTGGATGGACACTTTGAAATGTTTTGGATCAAGTTTGACTTTGTTTGAGGTTTTGTTTGGACACTTGTTGATTATGATTGCTTTTGGAAAATTGTTTTTGCCAATGTTTTTGAGGTTGATTATGTCCTTTGTTTATGACTCACTTTTAATAAGAATGGAAGAAAAAAAGTTTGTTTCAATTTGACAATAGACACTCATGCACATTCAATAAAAAATCCTAAGGTAGGCCAAAACAATACTTGTTGGATTCTCAATTGATATTTATCTTCATGCATGATGTCCTTAGTACCGGAAGGCTCTCCTTTCTCAAAGGTTGTGTATCCCAAGCCATGTGTATCTCCATTCTGCCTTTGTGATTGGATCTGCTCATCAAGCATAGTAGAGCTCTTGTTGTATTTAGCTAGCATCTCATTAGCATCATCCAACTCCTTAGTAAGATCTTCATTCTTTTTCATAAGAATTTCTCTAAGAGACATATCCATGTCTAGATCAACCTCTATTTCTTCTTTTTCTTCTTTTTCCTCATGAAGATGTGCATGCAGGTCACTAATCTCATGGTTTAGCTTAGCGATCTCATGCTCCTTATCTCGTATTTTGTCTTCAGCTATTCTCCTAGCTTCCAACTCTTGACTCATCCTGATGGTAAGGGCTTCTAGCTCTCTCCTTAGATTTGACTTGTCATCATTAAGCTTTTCCACCTCATTAGCTAATGCGTCAATGTTAGCTTCTTCAAATGAACTGTTTTCACTAAGCTCATACAACTTCTCAGCTAGCTATCTCCTTTTAGCCAATGAAGCTTTATACTTGACCCTCAGTTCACCTAGGGCTTCTTAAGATTTTGCAAGCCAGTTAGAAAGCTCTCTATAAATCATATCCCCCATGATATCCTCAAGGATCCTTCCCAAGCAGTTAAGCCTTAAGGGAATTAGGCTCTGATACCAATTGATAAACTTATAAGGCACTTATAAGGGGGGGTGAATCAGTGCAAACAAAAATAATATAAATCTGATCACCACTTTAACCAACTTGAAAATCAATATGCATGCAAGAAATATAACCACATAAACAAACACCCAATAATGCATGCAATTCATAACACAATTATTTTCACATGGAAACCTAAATGGGAAAAACCATGTTGGGAATAGTACCCACAAAGATCAACTATTTGCATTATAGAGATCTGACCGGTTAAGGTCTTACAATCACCTTGTTAGGGGTACACCCAGTTATGAGTGTCTTAGCCCGATTAAGAGCTATTACAATAAGGCCTATTAGGACCAACCCTATTAGGAGCTACCCAACTATTTGATTTCAAAACACAAGTTAATGTGTCACCTGGTTAGAGGATTTAAACCTTCAGACCCATGAGGATCCTACCGCACCCTGTTAGGAGTGACCTTGTTAGAGGATTTTATCGTGCTGCAACTGTTAGGGAACAACAAGTGACTGATCTGTTGTTAGCACATCTGTTCCTGATTAGATCCACTTTAGTTCTACTTCTAACACTAACTAAACATCAATATAGAGCTTCACCTTCCACTGCACAATCAAATTCTCATTCTAGATCCTTCATCTCATACAACATCACACAATATTCATCTTTTTATAAACAACTCTGCTAAGTCTACTAATACCCTTGGAAGAATTTCCTAGGTGCAATGTATCTGGACAATCTTGTATAGTACACTTTACCCATGTCAGCCACACACAATATAACTCAAAAATAAAACATAGTGTCTACCGGTTTACCACTCTAAGTAACTCTGCTCTACCGGTTAACTGTTCTTCCTGATTGACTGCTCATTACATCATAACTTACTCCAAACTTTGAATCTGCTGATGTGGTTCTGGTCATAGAATCTTGCCAATGTCATGAACATACCTTCCAAACTACAACACTTAAGTCTTCACCGATCATCCATACCAGTCACTTGAACATAGAATTGTTCCTGTATACCAGTTTGTTGTCGTGTTTACCAGTTCACTGTTTAACTGCTTCCACTACCGGTTGGACTAAATGTCTTAGATGACTAACAAAACATGGTTGCCATCAATAACAACACAAAATAAGTCATTAATCAACCTATTACAATAAAATCACCATGAAGCCAACATAGACATCCTTAATCACATGACCCCATGTATACTTTCAATGTTTACTTGAATCAACATTTAGTATTAGGACCTCTTGTTGAAATAGGATCCAAGCTTAAAACATTAATTAAATCATATGACCCCTTAAGACATTCATTATCACATTACCCATTAAGACATTCATTTAAATCACATGACTCCTTATACTTTCAATGTATGTACCTGTAGCATCCTAAATTGTGCTCCCTTACGATTTTGTCTACATTTGGGCCCTCACCTTGGCGTTGGTGTCTTGAGGCCCGATTAAGACCTAATTCTGCTCAAATTATGCAAATTTTCCACCATTTTCACTTTATACATCATCCTGCCCCTTGATTCTGGTATTTGATTGGGCAAGACTAGGACGTGATGCCTTCGTCCTCCCAATTAGGACCCAATTTTGGGCCCCTTAGTGGTCATGTGATCTAGGAAGGAATTCTGGCCCTGTGTTGGCTCATCTCATAAAATTAAGTTATTATCAATGAGAAAGTATAAATGGAGATCTACCCCTCTCATTTTGATATACATTTGATCAACACATGAAATTAAATTTGACATTAAGAAATCAAGCATTCAAGTTCAAGTGAGCAAGCAATTAGTCTTCTTTCAAGCATTGGAGTAGAGATAAAGTCAAGATTCAAGCATTGGAGTGGACATTTATGTTCTATTTTATTGAAGACTTCATGAAACCCTAATTCCATGTGGAGACAAACAAAAATTCACAAGGAGGTATAGAATTTGTGTTTCAATCATTATTTAGCATCTCCCTCAAATGGAGAACATTTCCATTACTGCGATTCAATCATATTTCATTTCTATTTTATGGTTAATTCCAAAACTGGGGTTTGATCTAAGGCAAACCCCTATTCCCAACCTTTTCCCTTCTCTAGTGTGTAGATGAATAGGTACAAATCTGCGATCTTCAAAATAAGCTTTATTTATAGTGACAAATTGATCCCCCATTGAAGTGTGAAAAGTGTGGAGGACTAGAGCAACCACCACACTGGTCCCGACAAATCAGGAGCTCATTCTAAGAACAAATATGAATACATTTACATTT
This sequence comes from Cryptomeria japonica, assembly GCF_030272615.1. Taxonomy (NCBI): domain Eukaryota; kingdom Viridiplantae; phylum Streptophyta; class Pinopsida; order Cupressales; family Cupressaceae; genus Cryptomeria; species Cryptomeria japonica. The sequence continues at coordinate 329,023,065 of NC_081415.1, forward strand.
CTCAGATCCAAGTTCATGGCTCAATCCGACGACTGTAGCTTACTGTGCATGTGTTTTTACATCAATTCCAACACATTTACCCTAATTTCAACATTTTTCACAATTCCTCTTAAAAGAGGACAATCCAATCAAACCTAGTAAATCAAATAGGATTTCGAGTCCTTATCATTGCTGGTTTGTCGCTAGATCCATTAGGTTTACCCTAACTCTTTAATGTAATGGTCTCCAAGTAAAAAATAGTGGTTTTCATACATCTAATGGTGGAAACCATAATTTTTCATGATTACATTTTGGTGAACCCAAGTCCTTACACTTGCAATTCTGATTTATATTTTCAGATCTGAGTGTTTATGCAATTTCAATTTTTCATTTTCATTTGCAAGTTTAATTTTTTAGTGAATTTTAAAAATTTAGAAGTTGAATTCACAAAAACCCTAATTTTTAATTGAGCTTGTGGGTTGTCTAATTTGGATTCATAATTTTATATTTGATTATCCATTTAATTTAAAAATTCAAAATTTCCATCCTAGATCTCATTTTCAAAATTGAATTACATAAATTTAGTGGTTGAATTTACAAAAACCCTAATTTATAACTCTAAATTTATTCATGTGGATTGCATAATTTATCAAATTAATTTTCAGATCTGATCTTTATGAATGTTATGCTATGATCTAGATGCCTTTATCAAATTGCTTTGGTTAATCAATCATTTTTCACAAAAAATTGTATTGTTCAATAATAATTTTCAAATTCAAATTGAAAGTTCCTTCCTTTGTGCATGAGTTTTACTACCATTAGTCCTACCTATAATATTCCCATGAGAAGTTGTAGAATTAAGGCTTCCCAAGGTTTAATTACTAAGGATATGGATCCTAATTTGGATAACTTTGTCCATGAGAATGTTAGTGGTTCTTCTATTCCAACAATTGATGTTATTTATCCCCATTCTTTACATAATTCTCATGATGAGGGTGAATCACTATCTAGGGTTTCCGTTGACCAATGGGAGAAGATTGATAGAAGATTTGGAAATCTTCAACAATGGACGAGTCAACAATACCAAGAAAGTGAGGCTATCCCATTGATTGAAGGATTAAAAATAATGGTTCAAAGTGATAAAGTTGGCATTGATTTGTTGCATGGCCTTGCTCATATTGTTGACACTAATATCATGCATATGAAAAGTTGTGCCAAAATCCTTGGTTACACTCAACCTCCTAGTCAATTTAATCATTATATTCCTATGAATACTCATATGACTAGTGTGCCTACTTTCACATCCAACATCATGGCTACTTCCACATAAAATGTTATTCCTACACATGTTCGTGAAGGGGGCAACATTGCTAATCCAAATTCTTTCATACCTCATTCCATGAGTCTTCCATTTGTGACCCAATCATTTCCCATACCTACCTATCATAGTGTTTCACCTCCTTATTACCAACCTCCTCCTTCATTCAACAATGTTACTCCTCCATCCCAATCCAACATCTCTAATTTCAACCCATCCATTAAAGAAACCATTAACAGTCTAGCTCAAACCGTGTCATCCTTGCAACAACAAATAGCTTCCATGAACTAATCAAAGTTTAATGTGCCCACTTTTGATGTAGCGAGCCTATTATCCAATGATATTGTTCGTGATGTCCCACCTAAGAATGTAGAAGTTCCTCAATTGGAGATTTATAATAGAAAATTTGATCCCTTGACTCATGTGAAAACATTTCAAACTTTGTGTAGTGATTTTGCTCATGATCAAAGACTTTTAGCTAGATTGTTTACTAGGACATTTAGGGATAAAGCTTTGCAATGGTATTATTCTTTGCCTCCTTATTCAATTACATAATTTCAATAATTGGTTAATGCTTTCATTCAACAATTTCACAATAATATTGGTCCTAAGATTACTTTGAATGATTTGATTCATTGTAAGCAAGGTGTTAAAGAAAAAGTCATTGATTTTCTTGGTAGATATAAACATTTTTATTCTCAAATTTATTATCCTATTCCTAATCAAGATGTTCAAAGAATTTTTATTTCTAATTTGCAAAAATACATTAGGGATAAGCTTCTCTTTTCCAAGTTTACTTCCTTTATGCAGTAGTACTTTATAACTATCAGCTTCAAGTGAGTCAATTTGAACAATCTCCTTCAATGACTCCGATTGATAAGAATGAAAGTGCTCAACAACCTTTTACTAAGTTTAAACTAAACAAGAGATTCAACAAGCTCAATGACAACAACAATACCCAAGTAGCAGTTGTAAAAACATGTGTGCCTCCTCTATCCAAGTTAAAAAAAAAAGAATTTACACCTCTTTCTGAATCTTTGCATAGCATTATGACACAATTGTTGAACAAGAATGTATTGAAACTTATTCCTATCAAACCAATTGACACAACCAAACCTTTTCCACCTTATCATGATTCCAAATCTTTTTACCAATATCATCATCAACCAGTCATGACACTGAAAAGTGTTATTCTGTAAGGAGTAAGATTCAAGACCTTATTGATAACAATACCAGCTGGTGTGAATGATAAATAAAATAAATTATTAGCTCCTCCTAACCAAAACCTCCAAATCTTTAGCAATACTTTTCCTTCTCATTCCACTAATGTGATTGAGTTTGAGCATCTTGGATTTTCTCCTAATGATTTTGGCCTTGAGTCTAATAATCTGGAAAATGTTATTGATAAACCTACATCTCCTAAGGACTTATGTATTACCTTTGATCCTATAGAGACTATTAAAGCACGTGATGGCCCACTATATATCACTATGAAGATCAAATATATATCCTCATGAGGAGTGCTCATTGATCCAACATGTATGGTGAATGTGATAACTAAAGAATATCTTTATACTTACAATTGCATCAAGTGACATATGATAAATTTGATGTGGTAATTAAGATCTTTGATGGTTCTCTTGCCCTGCTATTGGTTTAATTACTCTTCTCATTGTGGTAGGTACTAAATCTTTAGATGCTAATTTTTCTATCATTCCTACATCCGATCAATTTCATGTGAAGTTGGGACACCCTTGGATCTCTTCCATGAAAGTGATTCCTTCTACTATTCATAAGTGCTTGAAATTTCCTCTTATAAAAAAAATCATAATAATTAATCATAGCATGTACCAACCCATGGTAAGGCATGGAGATGTTAATCTTGATTAATTTTTGTCTAAACAGTTTGAACCTCTTAAGCCTAGAAGTGATGCTATTTTTCAATCTTATCAAAGGTGGAAGAATGAGATGATATTATCCTTAAGTAAGCCTAGAGATCCTAAGTCTATTCCTCTTCTTCATGATAGACCTATTCCTCCTCCTCATGATGGACCTATTCTCCTTACAAAACCCTCTATTCCTCCTCTATATGTTTTGGTTCCACTTCCTACTTCTTACAAAGGGAAGCGCCCAACAACTCCTATTTCTCAACCTAAAAAACCCTCACCCATGCACCATTATTTAAAGGAAGAGAAGAAGCCTATGCCTAGTGATCCTGAACCTTCACAATCTTGAGCTAAAACTAAAATAAACCATTGTGTGATAGAATATCAACAAATATGTCATGCTAAGGCTCGTGAACTTGCTTCTTGACCCATTTCCTCCCCAAAGACACCAAATATTGATACAATATAGAATTCGCCTAATCCTAGGGAGGAAGTTCAACCTAAATTTCCAAGACGTAAAATTCTTAATAAAAATGATGTTTCATGTTCTATTACAAGTAAAGATCTTATTTTTATTAATCTTGATGAAGAGATAGAGGAAAATGATGTTCATGCTAACAATGTTGATGACAATGCTGATGAATATGAATATATTGATGTTTTTTTTTGAATAAGCCATAACTGAAGCAATATTTTTAGCTTTTCCTTGGAGCTAAGAACCAAATGAGTAGACTCAAACCCAAGACCTCCCATGTAGGAGGATCGTAGCTAACCACTGCGTTGTGGGGTCATCCCCAATATGAATATTATGATGTTGACAATAATTTATCTAAACAATTTTCACAAGCTTTAATCCTAGTTCCTAGTAACAAACAAAGCGATCCATCATTAGAGCATGGTCCTTGTTTGGAACTTGTGGTAGTTCCATCTACTATGCTCAAAGTTTCTCCTCTTGCATATTGTCCACCTTCCCAAAACAATGTTGAGCAATATTGGGAGGTAGATGAATTGTTTGATTAGCTTCATTCATGTCGTAGATTCTTTCTCTCTCTCCTCTGTTTCTTGTTCGTAACCTTCCTCTCTTTGTTTCTCAATTATTCTATTTGTTGTCCTTAGTGTTGTCTACTTGATAATGATGCAAAGCATTGAGATATCTTTTGGTCTCTCCCATGTTGACTCAAAAGACACATGTGACCTTCTTCCATAGTGGTTCTACTTTATTTGGGGGATGAGGATGATTCAATGCAAATAAATACGTGATATAAATTATTTATCATAAGAGCATATGGACCCCAGAGTTAAGTAGAACCCTTATGTGTTTTGTGATAATTATCCTTTGATTTGTCCTTCTTTAGGGAAAACCATTGTGATAACATGCTTCTCTTTTAGATGAATGTATACTACCTTAAAGAAATTTCTCTTATTGTGGCATATGCAATTGCTTTAACATATGGGCATACACTCCGCTAAATGTTTCTGTCTCTTGGTTCTCAAGTAAATTTGCAAACTTAAGTCTTTTTCTTTGTGATTTTTGTATTTTTCCTTTCATAACTCATGGCAAGAGAACCTTACTAGAATAGTAGTCATGGTTCTCTTTCTCTTATGATGTCCCTTTTATCTTAATCTTGAAATTGTAAGATACCTAAAGGCCACTGGGGGCTTTGTGTGTTTTGCTTCTTAGCATCTTGATAAATGTCTTTCAATGTGAACCTTTGTACTTTACTGAGAGCATGCTTAGTCTTATACTCCTCCTAAAGTAGGGGATAAACGTAGAATCCTAAATTGTACTCCCTTACAATTTTGTCTGCATTTGGGCCCTCACCTTGGTGTTCATGCCTTGAGGTTTGATTAGGACTTGATTATGCTCATATTATGGAAATTTGCCACCATTTTCACTTTACAGATAATCCTGCCCCTTGATTATGGTCTTTTATTAGGTAGGACCATGGCATAGCATCCTGGTCCCCTCAGGACTAGAGCACCCAATGCCCTGGTCGTCCCAATTAGGATCCAATTTTGGACCCCTTAATGATCATATGATTTGGGCTAGAATTCTTGCCCCATGTCGGCTCATGTCAGAAAATTAAGTTGTTTTTCAATGAGCAAGTATAAAAGGAAGTCTACCCCTCTCATTTTAATATACATTCAATCCACACACATGGAATTCAATTTGACATAAAGCAATCAAGCATTCAAGTTCAAGTGAGCAAGCAACTAGTCTTCTTTCAAGCATTGGAGCAGAGATAAAGTCAAGATTCAAGCATTAGAGTGGACATTTATGTTCTATGTTATTGAAGACTTCATGAAACCCTAATTCCTTGTGGAGACAAATACAACTTCACAAGGAGGTATAACGTTTTTATTTCAGTCATTATTCAACATCTCCCTCAAAAGGAGAACATTTCCATTACTGCAATTCAATCATATTTCATTTCTATTTTATGTTTAATTCAAAAACTGGGGTTTGACGTAGGGCAAAGCCCTTTTCCAATCTATTTCCCTTCTCTAGTGTGTGCAAGGATAGATATGGAGTTGCAATATTCAAAATAAGCTTTATTTACAGTGACCAATCGACCCCCCATCAGAGTGCAAAAGGTGTAGAGGACTAGAGAGACCACCACACCGGTCTCGACAAATCAGGAGCTCCTTCATATTCACATTTCTCAAATCTAGGTTTGTGGCTTGGTGTGACAACTTTAGCTTAATGTTCATGCGTTTTTACATCAATTCCAACACATTTGCCCTAATTTCAGCATTTTTCACAATTCAACTTAAAAGAGGGCAGTCAATCAAACCTAGTAAATCCAATAGGATTCTTAGTCCTTATCCTTGCTGATTTATGGCTAGATCCATTGGGTTTATCCTTCCTCTTTAATGTAATTTCCTCCAAGTAAATTTTTTTTCATACATCTAATGGTGGAAACCCTAATTTTTCACCATTACAGTACCTAACATTCAGGATCTCATTAGGACCTATGCCTAATTTATAGGACCCCTTAAGACATTAATTATCTTATGACCTCTTAAAACATTCATTATCACAAATGACCCCTGGGCTTAAGAAATTAATTATCACATGACCCCTTAAGACATTCATTATGACATAGTGCCCCTTGAGACATTAATTATCACATGATCCCTTAAGACATCCTTTTCACATTGTCCCTCTTAAGATATTAATTATCACGTGAACCCTTATACTTTCAATGTACCTAACATTTATGATCTCATTAGGACCTCTATCTGATTTATAGGACCCCTTATATACTTTCAATGTACATGTATTTGACATTTAGGATCTTATTAGAACCTCTAGCTGAAATAAGAGCCCTTAAGACATTAATTATCACATGACCCCAAGTATAGTTTCAATGTATGTACTTGACATTCAGGAGATCTTAGAACCTCTCTGAGTTGAAATACAAACCAGTCTTAAGAAATCCTCAATCACATGACCCCTTAATAATTTCAATGCATGTACTTGAAATTCAGGATCACATTAGGACCTCTAGCCAAAATAGGACCCCTTACTTGTTATCCTCAATCACATGACTGCTTAAGTCATAAAAAAAATGCATTTATTTTTTAATAGTACATGTTTACATGTATTTAAAAAAGATGTTATAAGATATAGATTTAAATTTTGAATGTTATTTAATACATATGTGTACATGTGCTTGAAAGTTTCAAATGATACATCATGTGTGTACATAGTTTGATTTATCTAGTTAGATTGTAATTTCTTTCAAAATGCATGTATGTATGTGTACATATAGGATTTAATACGTGCGGACCTATAATTTTAATTTTTTGTTGAAAAATAATTTAAATTATATATATAAAATCTTTAAAGTTAATTTTATAATTTCTCTTTTCAAATGTGTATATT